>NW_015173164.1:266046-281713 GCF_001447785.1 Gekko japonicus
TCTCACAGGGGCCACTTCCCCACCAGAGCCACCCTCGGTAGCAAGGGGAGCACAAGCCACCATGACCCAGCAGCCCAAGTTCTGCCCAGGACAGGCCCCAGGCTTGGGGAAGTTGGGGTGGTGACTCAAGTTCCCCACAGGTCAGCTGTCG
Source organism: Gekko japonicus (assembly GCF_001447785.1). Lineage (NCBI taxonomy): Eukaryota > Metazoa > Chordata > Lepidosauria > Squamata > Gekkonidae > Gekko > Gekko japonicus. Next base: position 266,198 of record NW_015173164.1, read on the forward strand.
CCATAAGCTGGCACCCCAAGCATGTGGTGGGCGAGCCATTGCTGTGACCCAGCCACTGCCCAAGCCCAGGGCAGACAAGCCACCACCATGGCTGGAAGTTTGCAGCTGCCAAAACCTGGGAAAGAAGAGCTGCTGCCAACCTGAGCTCTGCAGAGGTGAGCTGGGTTCATGCCTGCTCTTCCCACCCCCTCCATCGTGGGCTGGGGCCCTTTCCAGGGCTGAGTTTGCTCCCCAGTCCTGCCCTCTGGGTGAGCTGGAAAAGGGAGGTCTAGAAGGCTGTATGGCAGATTTGGCTCTGCCCCATATGCAAAATGGTCAAGAAATACACAGCCTGCTGCTCAGCAGTGCTATGAATTTATCAATATGAATTTGTTCAGTGTTAGGTGTGTAAGATTACTAGATATGATGTTGGGAAATATGAAAGTAGTGTAGAGCTATTTTGTAAGTGGGACCCAAAGAGTACATCAAATTTAGAGCTGCGTCCCACTTTCAAAAAAAGTCTCACAACCAGTGTTCCCTCTAAGCTGAGTTAGTGTGAGCTAGCTCACACTAACTCAGCTTAGAGGGAACATTGCTCACAACCACTAACATTTTACTTGTAATTTCCATAGGTTTCAGCTCACGAGTAAAATGTATCATACTGAAGATGAAAAGCCTTAAGTAATCTGTCTCTACTGCAGCAAAGCCAAGATTCTATTTTTCATCCCACCAAGAGGGTTAAGAATAGAGAAAGGACTGCAGAAACAAGGATTCGTCCTTGTGCGAAATGCTTGCATTTGCAATGAAACCAGGCTGTACTCTTGTGAAGACTCGAAAATCTTAGGGCTCCCAGCTCTGGATTGGGAAGTATCTGGAGAATTTGGGGGTGGAGCCTGGGGAGGGGAGGGACCTCTGCAGGGTATAATGCCATAGTGTCCAGCCACCAAAGCAGCCATTTTCCCCAGGAGAACTGATCTTGGTTGCCTGGAAATCGCTTGTAGTTGTGGGAGATCTCTTCAAGTGGGAACCCTAGATAAACGGGTTCACACGTGTCTGTACATTGCTTGATTTCACTACATTTTTTCACTTCATCTACTGGATGGCTGATAGCATGTGAACTAATCGCATTGACAAGCATGGTGTTTAACTTGGTAGCTCATTTACCTTCACAAATTACTACCTCCAGTTGCCGCATATGAATGTGAAAACCAGCCAAAAAGTCTTCCATACCCTTAAGTTGATCTGTATTTCCATTTATGGGTCCTGTCCCTGCCTGCTGTCATTTGTCACTCCCCCAAACCCAATCAATTTCTGCCTCCTATATGGCAGGGACTTTTTGTGATCTCTCTTACCAGGCTACATTGGGCATCATAGTCAATCTCCAGGGCTTGCAGTTGGCGTCTCAGTTCAGTGACCTTATTGTTGCTCTCTTCAATCTCCTGACTGCTGGTGCAGACATCACGATTCACCTCCTCAATCTGTAATAAGCAGAATTGCGGAACACAGAGGTCTATTGCACCTCTCACAAACACATGAAGTTGCCTTATACTGAGTCAGAATCCTGGTCTATCAAGCCCAGTACTATCTACTCTGTCACTCTGCCTAGTGACAGTTCTCCAGGATCTCAAGTGAAGATCTTTCATATCACCTGTTGCCTGAGCCTGATGAACTGGAGATGCTGAGGACTGAACTTGGAACACTCTTTATGAAAAGCAGATTACCAATGAACAAGGCCTCTTTAATGAACTAATGAACACATGGAGTTGCTTCCTACTGAACCAGGGCCGGCTCGCTCACTAGGTGAGCTAATCTCTCACCTAGAGCACGGCCATCATGGGGGTGCCATACTGAGCCACCCTCCCCCCAAAAAAGCCCCCCGCCCCCGCCAAAAGCTCATGCCGTGCGCTGGCCATCGCAGCCTTTTCGCCCGCCCCGCCAAAAGCTCGTGCCCCGCACTGGAGAGGCACTGCCACCCCTCGGTTGGATGTCAGCTGCCAGGCAGGTGTCTGGGCGAGCATGGGGGGCGCCCTTGCCTCTCGTGTCTCTCTCCAGCAGCGGCGAGGCACTCGAGGAAGTTTGGAATTGGGAAGTGTGCCCAGAGCCTCCGCATCCCCTCCTCGCCATCTGGATTCTCATCCCTGGGCCTCCCTCGGTGGCCATGGCAGGGACACCCAAGCTCGCCGACTGGCCAGACTCCACAGCCAGCCCCCCACCTCGGCCGCCCGAGACAACCCTCCCGGCAGGTAACAACAGCCGACGGCAGCGGCTCCCTTCAAGATCTATTCTCTGCCCCGGGGGGGGGGTTCCCGTAGGGCAGGCCCAGGAGTGGGAGGGGCAGGGCAGCACACAGGAGCAGGGGGGATGGAGAGCAGCTGGGGGTTTTCCCTCCTGCACCCACCCCTTCGAGGGGCTGGTGGTGGTGGGGAGCCTCGGGGGGGGGGAGAGAAAAGCGCCCCTCCCCCATCCACAGAGCCAATGTGGAGAAAAGGTGGAAGCCGGGTCCTCAGAGTTCCTCCTTTAAAGCTGCCCGTGGAGTCTTGTGAGCAAAAACTCTACTTTGTGAGGTAGTTGGCATTAAAGTTGCGGCCTCTCTCTCTCCCTCCTGCCCCCAAACACACACACTCCCCGCCCACCCCTTCGCTTCCCTCCCCCCTCCCAGCAACCACACATACGCACGCACACAGAGAGCAAAGGTGGGGGGGAGAGGGAAGAGACTCGACTGGAGGAGCAGAGGGCTGCGTGGCGTTCGCGCCCCTGAGCTCTTTGCTCTTCTCCCAGCTCAAACGTCCAAGTTTGCCAGGTAAGTTGGGGGAGGGGGAAGCCCCATCCCCACCATCCCCACCATCCCCACCCCGTGAGTTCCCTCTTGACCAGGGGCCCCTCCTCGCTGCTGCCGCTGGGCACGGGAGCCCTGGCCGGAGGGAGGGTGCTCACAGCTCAAGGCACCTGGAAGTGGCCTTGCCTCATCCCCATGGCACTCTTGGAGTGCTCCTCTGCCTGGCTCACCTGCAGCCGCCCTGGCAGTCAACAGCGGGCCGAGCTCCCTCCAGCCCTGGGCAGAGCTAAGGCAACTTTGGAGCCTCCAAAGGGGGAGAGATGTTAGAGTAAGTTCTCTCCAGGCCCTGCCTGGAGATTGGCAACGTGCAGGGGGTGGCAACGTGCAGGGGGGTGGCAGAAGGTAGCCCTGCCTAGTGCACAGCAAAACCTCGGGCCGGCCCTGTACTGAACCAGAACCTGTCAAGCCCAGTATTGTCTACTGTATCTGGCAGAAGTTCTCCATGGTTTCAAACAGAGGTATACTATCTAGTCCTTTGACTGTAAGTTGGGGCCTTCTGCATGCAAAGCAGAGGGCTCTACTGCTGAACAACTGCCCCTTCTCCCCTCCCAGCAAGGAGCTGCTGGCCATGCCCAAAATTGTAGTTGCCTCCATTATTGTCTCGTGCAACATGACCCCATGTTATGAATCTGGAATGCGGTACTCTTACCTTAGATCCATACCAGGCTTCAACCTCTTTACGGTTGCATTCGATCATTGATTCATACTTGCACCTCATCTCTTCCAGTATCTTCCTCAGATCTGGACCAGGGCAGGAATTGACTTCCACATTAACATCGCCAGTCGACTGGTTCTTCAGACAGGTTACTTCCTGCAGGAAGATCATAAGGCAGTTGAAATAGCCACCACCATGGGGATGTCTCCTCCACCCCTTGCATTGCTCATCTTCTATCCTACACCAGGAGCCATATTTTTATAGGAATGACATTTTTGATGCAGAGAAGTACTTCCCCATCTGCCCCTGAAACTAGCACTGTTTGTTTCTGATGCTTCCTAGAGGTGTGTGATGTCACTTCTGTTTTCCACTGGAAGTGATGTCAGGCTGTCGCTGATTTCTTTTTCTCCTGCCCCCAGTGGACATACAGCATATAGCAACCCTAGTTGAAAGAGGCCTCCAGCAGAGACCTGTAATGGCCTTTACTGAGTAGCGAGGGTTACTTACTTACTTACTTATTTATTACAAATATTTTAGTGTCACCCATTCAGTCAAGTGGGCTTCTGAGGAGGTAGCTGGGCCCAGAGGTCATTTCGGGGGGGATCGCGGGGATTGCAGTTCCCCCAAGTGAGGTACGGGGGCAGGGCACATGACGAAGCCCCGCCCCCTGCTTCCGGCCGCCCCGCTTCCGGCCCTCATTCAGCCAGGAGGAAGCAGGAGAAGAGGGAGGGTAAGTTGCTTCCTCCCTGCCTCTCCCCACCCCTGCCTGCCTGGGGCCAGGGAGGGCCTTCGCGGGGCTTGCACTCTCGCCGGCCTTGCAGGTCCACCACCGGGCCCCTCATGGGGCTCGGCAGTGGAGCTGCAAGGCCGGCGGTGGCGACCGGGACCGTTGGGGGTGGGGTGTGTGGCCTTATGACACACTTCTGGTGATGTCAGGGGATGTGGCCTTATGACACACTTCCGGTGATGTCAGGGTGTGTGGCATATGCTAATGAGTTATGCTAATGAGTTCCCCTAGCTCTTTTTCTATGAAAAGACCCCTGGCTGAGCCTATAGTGCTGGGTGGCTTCTTGCAAGGGCAAAAAAAGAAACTCAAAAATGCTATTTTAAGAACACCCAAGGAGTGCTGAATGAATGCAGATAAGCTAAGCAATGCAATCCAACTAAGTAGCTAGTGTGTATTTCCCCAGAGAGCCCTGATTTCGGCATCACCTTGAACATTTTCCTTTAGCGAATGGTCCTTACGTAGGCCTAGTTCACACTCTGAGCTCTTTTAGAAAACCTTACATCTGTAGTGTCTGGATCTCCTTGAATATCGTCATTTCTGTATTGGTTAACTTCTAACTGTAAATGTTTGACACAACTGGGGGAGGTCTGTAAAACAGTCCTCCGTGAACCAGCAAAATTGGATGCAATAGAAAACAACTCTAAGTGATTTCGGTCTTGAGCCTCTAACCCTGGATAGAACTGACAGTACTATGGTGTCAACACCAAACGGAATGAGGATCGAAGCAGAGGGCGGGGTAAAGAAGGGGGCGGGGCTTCACCACGTGACCGCCCCGCCCCCTAGAGGTTCTCTTCCGGAGCTCCGTACCTGAGAGCTCCCCCCCGACTAGAGCCCTGGTGTCAACACCATAGATTTTAACATGAAGAACATCTTTCGACACTGGAAAATATCATTCTAAAACTTTAAGCTCCTGGAATCAGGAAAATGTTATGTCACGTGTTCCAGTTAGACCTCATAAATCCATAAGACCATGTCTCTTACCTCTTCATGGTTCTTCTTCAAGCTGCACAGTTCATCCTGCAGGTTCTCACATTGTATCTCCAGGTCAGATCTGCAGGCTGTCAGCTGATCCAGGATTTGATGTAAGCCATTAATATCGGCCTCCACGTTCTGACGGAGGCAACATTCCGTTTCATACCTAAACCACAAGGAGCACAGTATAAGAGCCCATTGCCAGGTTACAACCCAGGTCCCGTCTCCAAAGATGGCCGCTGTTGCACCCAGCCAATATTTCAGGCTTCCGTTGGCTTTTAAGAGACGCATTCCCATACTGTGGGGGAAATGCCCCCTGTGGTTTGACACTGAAGAAAATATAAAGGAGACAGAGAGATGCCCAGTGAACAAAATGGCTCCTTTGTCAACCACCATGTCAGACTGCTGTAAGGGCTGTCGAGAGTGGGGGACTGGGAGGACAAAATTTGATAAGCCCAAGTCAGGTGGAGGGCCCCTGTAGCCAGAGTCATGATGCATCCAGCCGAATGCCTTTCCAGCTTTTTCCCTTTTAATGCACTTCTGAATGCAGACACAATGGCCACAGGGAAGTCTAAGCATAGTAAAAGGCACTCTGATTATCAGCTAGACTCACCTTTCTGCAAGACTAAAGCAAAGCGGTACTTTAGTGTGTGGCAGCAAGATAAAACAACTTTTCCCTCTCTTTTCCTTAATTTCATTCCCTCTTTTCCAGATTTTCTCATTCATTTCTCTCTCACTCCACCTAATTTTTCTGTTCCCCCCACCGACCCAGTCTTGGTCTCCTTCTCATCCCTATTCTACCCAACAACAGAATGTACTTAATATTAGTATAGTAGCAAACCTTTGTTAAAATTCTGAAGAGAAGTATATTTCCCCAAAATAGTAAAAGGATGCTTTCCCCCTCCTCCACCCTTTACATGCATGGTAATGGAACATTAATCTGTTTTAGTGGTTATACATGTAGAAAAGAACTTAGAATTCTCAGTTCAGGCACTGGGTTGCTATCATGAGTACTGTGTTGGTGGAAGATCTAATAGCCCTCTGTAAAAGCTACTTTCCTATATGCCAAATGGCGTAATTTTTTAAAAAGTCATTAAAAATTAGATTTGTAATGCCATACCCAGTCTTTCTCCCCTATAAGAACCCGAAGCTTCACTGATCTCCTGTCCTCTATTTTATCCTCACAATAACCCTGTGAGGTAGGTCTGACTCAGAGTGTGTCACTTCTATGGTGGATTAGGGATCTGAGTATTAGAGACACATGATGGGTTGCTTAAAAGCTCTCTTATTGCATGTTGCCTATCATGAACATAACCTGCTTCAGGGTATTCTAATTCCCTTCATTTTTGGCATGCAACTTCCATCATTCTGAAGTCGATGGCCAGTTTTCAATGTGTGGCATTATTTTCTGATGAGTTTTGCCTGCCACAAATAGAGACCCATAGCTTCCATTGCAAATAGCATCTCACTCGGGCCAGGATATCCCCATGCTTTTCAGTTTTGGCCTTGGAACTCTCACAATCATCTTGAAGCAGGCGGCCAATTTTGAGTCTCCCAGCTTTATTCGCTGATTAGTTATTCCTGCCACAAATGGACAGATGGACAGACAGGCTGATTTTTTAATTACTATAGTTTCATGGTAACAGTGAGCAAAGTGATTAGTTTTGTTATGATATTTGGTTTGGATCAGGGTCATATGGGGGGAGGCAGGTGGAATCTTTGTCCGGGGGCCCATGGTGGCTCTTGGCAGCCCTGACTGCTGTGCTGTTACATCCCATCATATGCAGGCACTCCCCTCCCCTGCACCCAACAGCATAGACGCCCCTCTGCTCTAGACCCCCAGATACTGTTATCAGTACAAGGCACCTCCCACTTGTTGAGGGTTGAAAGAATCAAAGTCTCCACTTCATGCATCCTCTGCAGTTGTCACCTTCAATCACATTCAGACCACCAAGCAAGTCCTTCAGATGAGAGGATCCCTTTGCCCTGTACTGCCCGTTGCTTACTGGGAAAACACTCACTTGGTTCGGAAGTCGTCAGCAGTCAGCTTGCTGTTATCAATGCACAGAAGGAGTTTGTTATTTTCCACACTCGTGCAAATGAGCTGGGAAGAGACAAAGTTAGGGAATACCAGTTATGGCACCACTCTTGGTTTTCCTGCTTTGTGCAAAAATCTGGAATTAAGGTTTGCCAGGTGACTGTTAGTCTAACATAAATTTCTGGTCAGTCTAACTTCAATTCCTGGTCAATATTCCAGTGTACAATCAAAGTGCAGGGATCGTAACAGTTGGACATCACTGAGCAGCTGAACCTCAGGAGAACGGGCCATCACGGTTCCTTGTGGGAATCAGTGCAACTTGTTCTTAACACCTTCAGCACCGGGCTCTGCCCTACTGTGTCTTAACTAGTTTCAGAGCTCAAAGCAAATGCTCAGACATAAAAAGAAAACAATAGTGCTGTTGTTTGCTCCAGGCAAAGAAATATTTTAATAACTGCAGTGCTAATGTTGCAAAGTCAACAAGATAAATCAACTGATAACGTCTGTGAAACAGTTGAAACACTCGCAAATCCTAAGTATCATTATTCACGCTGCCAACTGAGATCTGAGCTGAGCTTCTGCCCCTTCCTTGTTACAGGTATTTAAGCTCTTCTAGCAGGGAAATGGAGGCTAGGAATATTTCTGCCAGCTGAGTGACATATGGGCTGAGCTTCTGTTCCTTTCATCTTACTTTAGCCAGGGGCACAAGTCCAAGGGCAAGAATCACAAGGCTCTTGGTCCATGGGCTCTAAGCCCCTAGCCCTGGAGGAGTTAGCCCAGTGATTCTGAGACAAGCCCAGGATATTGGAGTATAGTTAGAGCAGCCAGCTCTGGGTTGGGAAATACTTGGAGATTTTGGGGGTGGAGCCTGAAGAGGGCAGGGCTTGGGGAGGGGAGGGACTTCAACAGGGTAGAATGGCATAGAGTCCACCTTCCAAAGCAGCCATTTTCTCCAGGGTGAACTGATCTCTATTGCCTAGAGATAAGCTGTGTAATCCCAGGAGATCTCCAGCCACCTGGAGGTTGGCAACCCTAATATAGTACTGGATTTCTTTTGTCTGTTTAAATGTGTGTGGGTTTTTAAAATTTATGTGTAGCCTGCCTTTCTCACTGGAACTCATTTTGCATTTTGGTTTTTTGTAATCTGCTCTGAGTGTCCGTTGCAGAGAGAAGCAGGGTAGAGATACCGAACGTAAACCAAAATGCAAACCCAAAAGTGATTCTCAATCTAGCACTGGCTTAGATTCTGAAAATCAAAGACCGTGCTTGTTTAAAAGAATACTTTTCTCCCCATTTTGGCATTTCAAATTAACCAAGAACTTTTGGTTCATTTTTTTTTTAAAGAATGGATAAATTTTGATTTTTGTCAAAACAGAGCTCAATAAAAAAATGAAAATATCAGATTTGGGGAGAAACAGCATTTCTATCCATAGGAATGGTCTTTATTTTAAAAAGACCGGTTTTAAAGAGATGTAATGTCTTTGTCTTTTGTATGGAATGGTCATGCGTTGGCTTCACCCAGATGCTGCTCTTACTTTAAGCTAGGTTATCTCTTTGCCACAGAGAAGAGCAAAGGCACCATGAAAGTTACTAACATGGCCTGGAGTTTGATATCCTACCTGGTTCTTGATATCTTCAATTTGTTGATGATAGTGGCTGTAGTCCTTTGGTTCAGAGAGGGGTCCTTGCTTGGCATAAAACTCCCTGATCCGGCTCTCGAGCATGGCATTCTCCTCCTCCAGGCATCGGACCTTGTCCAGGTAACTGGCCAGACGGTCGTTGAGGTTCTGCATGGTCATCTTTCCATCAAGGGCAGTGAACATGCCACCACAAGCCATCGGGTCACCACCCATGCCACCAACAACCGTCGGGCCGGCAACCACACCACCAGTAACCACACCACCGGCAAATCCACAAGGAGCACCCATCATGCCCCCATGGCCACCGCCCATGACAGAGCCCATGCCACCAACCATGCCAGCAGGGACAGCCCCAATCATGCCGCAATGGCCACCCACCATGCCAGCATGGGCACCGCCCATCATGCCAGCCACCATACCTGCATGAGCACTACTGACCACGTTGGCATGACCACCACCTACTACACCACCCCTAGCAGCAGAACTCCCAACAGAGGCAGTGCCGAACCCACTACTTCCCATGACATGTGGCCCAGCACCAAATCCACCACTGCAGCTGCCGCTTGAAAAATGGCTTCTTGTTGTTCCATGGGCGCAAGTGGAGCCTCCTGCAACGTGAGCTCTCCCACCACCTATCCCAGCGGAGCTGTGCAGTCCAGAGGAGGCTGTGGAAACCCCAATTCTTCCTCCACCGAGACTGCAGCTTCCACTGCTGCTTCTTCCAGTTGTGATGACTGAATGCCTTGTCCCAGTGCTCATGGTGGCAGCGATGCAGGAATTCCAAGGAAGAAGCAAAAGCTACAGCTGGGTATAAAGCAAGACTGCTGGGTTCCTCTCCCCCAGGTCGCTCTTTATACCCTTGGCAAAGGGTGTCACCAGGACTGGTTGAGCGTCTTTCATGTTAGGTATTTTTCCTCTCTCTCTTTCTGAACTCACAGCATGGGTTGCTGTAATTATTCCTGCCATGGATAATTTCACAAAGGCAAGCTGCCTGCAGATATCATTGGATTCAGAGAAGATGCTTGTGTGTGTCAGCAGCTCCTGGTGGGGGGGGGCGGGCAGGAACCACAGTAATATTGTGCGTTGTTTGTGATGTATACTGGCCAACACTAGGAATTATAATCCCTTTTGTAGAGAAAAGGAAGCTAAACTTTCTTGAGCCGGCAGATTAAACCCAATTTGTATGAAAGCTAAAAGGCAATTGCATGGGAAAGCTGAGCTGTAACAACTCATGGGTGCCTGAAAATGTGCGTGCAGGAATTATTGAGAAAGAAAGAAAGAAAGAAAGAAAGAAAGAAAGAAAGAAAGAAAGAAAGAAAGAAAGAAAGAAAGAAAGAAAGAAAGAAAGAAAGGCCTGTCTTGTCAACCATTTTTGACCTCCCTGGTGAAATATGTCCTTATATACTTGACATTGCCCTGACTTCCTCTCACTCAGAGTTGACTTCATCTGCTCCCAGTGGCATGAAATAGCCAAACGTTTAATTGGAATTATAGTAAACAGTAAATTGAAGACTGTCCATATATTATGTAGAGATATGCAAGGAATTTGATATGTACATAGGGACAGAAGTGAAGAAACCAAACGGAAGTATACTTAGCGGGTTGCACAAGATAATAGGACTCAGAATAGGATTTCTTGGTTAGTAAATGGATATATTAGAAGTTAAGGGATCAGTTTGAGAATACTTTCTATTAATATATAATTGTAGGACTGTTGGAAATTAGTTCAATGTTCTGTAATTATCGCGCACTACAGAAATTAATAAATTGTGATTTTTTAAAAAAATAGCCAAACGTGATGGGCTGGGATGTCATTCTATATTCTTCGGTGGTGTACCCCAACCCACAAGTACTTCCTCGGGAGCCCACCATGCGCTTCAGGAAAGGAGATGGGGCAACTGTGTGGGCACAACCAGTGTCTGGTTGCCTTCATACAAATAAAGGGGCTTTTCACATGCTTCCTCCCCGCCACTCACTGGAAAAGGATCTGGGATCTTGTAAACAGGACCCGTGGATCAGCTGTGAGGCCGTCGGGACTAGGGAGCTCCATTGGTTGACTATTTTTGAGTTTGTGTGGTATATTCCCCATCTCCCTTCCTCTTGAACAAAGTTTGAGTCCAGTGGCACTTCTAAGACCAACAAAGTTTTATTCCTGGTATAAGCTTTTTCTTAAAGGTGCCACTGGACTCAGACTTTGTTCTGCTGCTTCGGACCAACATGGCTGCCCACGTGAATCTATACCCCTTCCTCTTGTGTTTGTATATGTGTGTAGGCTTCCACCTTCTGTGGCAGCCATTTCATAGTGCTGCCTGCCACCCTTCCTCAAAATTCCAAAGGTCCTTGCAGGCTCAAAAAGGTTGGGGACCCCTGTTCTATGACATGGTCCAGTTTGAACAAAACTGCATGCTCTGCCTATCACTGATAAATACCATTGCATGTCAGCGATCAAATATTGCCAAATTGCAAATATCCAATATTGAAACCAGGGGATGTTGTAAGTCAGATAATGATGGCAGAACTCATATAAATGCTCCAGGAAAATGTCCAGTAATTATTAAACATCAAGATGTGCAGGAAATAGTTTGGGGAAACAAATTAATTTCTGCTCAAATTCACACGTAAACTCAGAGAATAAAATCTGATTTTCACTTCACAGGAAGTGCAAATGCATTCTGAATTCAAAAGTTAGAAACTGATTAACTTGAATTTGCATGTAGATGTCTTCACTCTGGAGCCTTTCTCCTTGATATTTTGATTTCTTCCACAGTGTATCATTTCCTCCTGTGGAATTGCCTTTATGACTTCATCACCAATATCACCAACGGGAGACAGTCTAGATACAGATTTGAAAAGCCACCATTAATCCAAATGGTTTGTGTTATTGATGGGAATTATATTTTTCTCCAGGACTGCTTCATGTTTCAAATCATGAAAAGCAGGATTAGAAATGGGGGAATATGGATTGTGACATTTAAAAAAAAATAGGCCAATGGATCAGAATACCAAATTCTATCATTAGTTCGTCTGAATCAGTGACACAGTAGCCAATTCACTCTGGAGCTTTCGCCAGGACAGGAAGGTGCTAATATCTATGTGACAAGGATATTGTTTAGACAGACCTAAATCATTTCCAGAAAGTTGCCAACTCCAGCCTGGGAAATTCCTGGAGATTTGTGAACAGTGCCTGGCGATGGAAACCTTTGGGAAGGAGAGGTGGCTCAGTGGGAATGTGATGCCAGAGAATCCACCCTCCGAAGTTGCCATTTCCCCCCAGGGAAGCAGATCGGTGTAGCGTGGGAATCATCTGTACTTCCAGGAGAATTCCCAGGCCCACCTGGAGGCTGGTGACCCTTTTCCCAGAGGACTTGAAGGCCTCATTAACTAGAAGGTTTTCGTAACTTTTACCACTTCATGAAGTATAATGGCCTCGTCTTCTTCTACTAAAGGCCTCGTGGTACAGAGGAAGGGGAAGTTGGCACCCCCTAGGGGGTTGGAGCCTGGGGAGGAGAGGGACTTCGGCAGGGTATAATGCCATAGAGACCAACTTCCAAAGGGCCATGGCGAACTCTGTCAGCTGGAGACCAGTTGTAATTCCAGATCTCTCACCACCACCCAGAGGGTGGCAACTCTAGCATTCCCAAGTCATCAAGCTGTCAGGGGAGGCAATTTGAGAAGCGCCTGCTAGCTTGTTGGCAACAGCTGAATACTGTCTGGGCTGACTTTGTATGCTCCCCTCCTTGCAGGTACGTAGGCCTGGGTGTGGCCAGAGGAGCAAGCCAAAGAGCTTTTGGCCCTTGACTCCTAGCTGGTGGCCTCCAATAGCCAGCCCGGTAAATGAGGATACACCCAGGATGTGTTTGTTCCACTGTTCATCTTGTTTGTTTAAAATACATTGCTTCTGTAAAGCCAGTTTGGGTCCCTTGGGGGAGAAACGTGGTACAGAAAGGCCTAAACAGACACATTAAGCAGCCTGACTAGGAGGGAAATTCTTTCCCAGTTCTATGTTAGTTAGAAGCTGAGCCTGAAGGAGGGAAAAACCCATTTGCTGGGCCATAGCACAACCCACCCCAGCTAGATCTGACTAAAGAATGTGCCAGCATTTGAATTTTGCCAATATTCTACCATAGAGTTTTGCCCAGAAACCAGAGCATCGCCCCCTGACGTCCCTGATGTGCCTACATCACTTCCAGGTCACATAGGCATGTCACTGAAATGTTGAGAGTTTCTCCCTACTCCCGGTAATTGTACCCCCCACCCCCCAGTCATTCTTGGGTTATTAGTTATCCATACTTTGTTATATCTTGGATTTGCTCAGAGGGACCTGTTCCCTCTAAGCTGTGGAGTCTTGCGAGCAAAAATTCTATGTTGTGAGCTACTGGCATTAAAGTTGTGAACGAGCCTTCCTTCCTGAGCTAAGACAAAAATGTGCGAGCCAGAGACTAAAAAACTGTGAGGTAGCTCACACTAACTCAGCTTAGAGGAAACACTTGACCTGGCAACCCTACCCCATAGGGTTTTCAAGGCAAGAGACATTTAGAGATGGCTTGCTATTGCCTGCCTCTGCATACCGACCCTGGACTTCCTTTGCTGGTCTCCCATCGAAGTAGTAACCAAGGCCAATCCTGCTTTGCTTCTGAGATGTAATGAGATCGGGCTAGCCTAGGCCATCCCATCCAGGTCAAGGCACAGAATCTGAGGGGAGCAAATTGGTTTCCTCTCCAATCAACCTAGTGTTCTGATTCGAGATAAGACCTTTTCAGCTGTTCCATTTCTGGCACTCTATCTTGAATAATGGGAAAGCCTGCTATGCAGCCCTCTCAGTACTTGTGATCACTATATGCCGTGAAATAGGACAATGCATGTATTCCCGAGTACATTCAATTAGAAATCCAGGCTTGTTGCAGATATGTGTTTACGCCTACCAAAGCTTGACTGCATGCAGGGGTCGTTTCGTAGAAAAAGAGCTAGGGGAACTCATTAGCATAACTCATTAGCATATGCCACACCCCTTGACATCACCGGAAGTTTATCATAAGGCCACACCCCCTGACATCACCGGAAGTGTGTCATAAGGCCACACCCACCACTCAGTCTTAGTCTTAAAGGTGCTATTTGTTAGTCTTAAAGGTGCTATTTGAACTCTTGAACTATTTTGCAGCAACAGACTAACACAGCTAATTCTTCTGAATCTAAACCCACCACTCAGGCTCCACCCCCAAAATCTCCAAGGTATTGCCAACTCAGAGCCGGCGAGCCTGTCTGATGGCACATGTGGGGGAAAACAAGCAAACCACCCATTGTCAGGTAAAAAGGTATTTGCGAAGCCACGCAATCTCCCCCGCCCCGTCTATGCATGGCTGAGGCCGCTCCACGCGGCCTCCACAAGGACTCCCAGGCCCATCCAGGAGCTTCCCCCACCATGTGGATGGCCTTAAAACTTCCATGTAAGCAAGCTCAGCTGGAACCAAGGCATTAACTAATGTCTTCGCCTAACTGGGGGGAAATGAAAAAGAATGGGGGGGGAGAGAGAAAGGAGGGGGGGACCAGAATAGATGGGCCATCTCTGGCAAGCATTAATTTTAGCATCTTCACACCAAGAGCCAAAGAAACAGTTTTGAGTCTGACTCAACCAAACAAAAAGACAGAGAGGGAGGGAGAGAGAGAGAAAGAGAGAGACCGGCAGCTGCCGACTCTCAGCTACAATTCCCAATTTGCTTCTCCGGGCTCAGCAAAACTGTCCATTGTTCCAAGCTTCCAAGAAAGAAAGAAAGCTGCATTTTTTTTAAAAAAAGAACTCGCACAAGCCCATTTTGCCCAGAAACAACACAACAGACTTTCCCTTTCTCAGCAGTTTTGTCCGTGGCCAGTGAAACCTTCGGCAAGTAACATATTTTATGCGTAAGCGTGGGGTTTGTTTGTTTGTTTGTCTTCCTTTTTCCATAAAGCTCCGTGTGCAAATTCTGCTCTTGTTTCAAAATGGTCTGGAGCACGGAATTGAAAGACGAGATCAGAGATGGGGAGAAAGAAATTCGAGAGGGCAGAAAGAGAGAGAGAGAGAGAGAGAGAAGGCTTGTGAAAGTTGTTGTGTTTTTTTAAAAACGCAGTCCCATTGAACAACAAAGTTTGAAGGCGCAGCCCATTCCAAGCCCCCCCTTCCCCCCTTTCAAGCACATCCCCAAAAGCTGGACCCGACCTCCCCCAACAAACAAACAAAACAAAACACTGCACGGCAGGGGCGGGGCAGAGGAGGGGAGAGAAAGTCACCTTATTGTAGCCGTAGTAACCCAAACACTGGGCAAAATCCAGATTGGACGGGTCTCCGGGTAAGGCGCTTCCAGAGGCGGCGGGATAAAATCTTACATCCATGTCGAAGGCGGGCACCTCATTGGGGAAGGGGAGAAGAGAGCGTCCGAGGAGGGTGCAAGAGGAGTCGGGGATTCTGAACGGGGAGCCAGGGAGGGAGGGGAGTTCTGTCCAAAGTTTGGAGAGGCTTTCGGTCCCCCTCCCCCGATAGATCAGAAGCCCCACGAAGGCCCCCCCACCCCCAACGGTCCCGGCCGCCACAGCCGCCGGCCTTGTGGCTCCACAGCTGAGCCCCATCAGGGGCCC
>NW_015173164.1:281976-292958 GCF_001447785.1 Gekko japonicus
TAGGAGCACTAAAATTTTAAAAAATGAAAAAACTATGGCAGTCCTTGGTGCCTCTCTAGGGTTGCCAGTTCCGGTTTGAGGAATACTTGGAGATTTGGGGGGCGAAGCCTGAAGAGGGCGGGGTTTGGGGAGGGGAAGGACTTTAGTGGGGCATAACGCCATAGAGTCCCCCTTCCAAAGCACCCATTTTCTCCAAGGGAACTGATCTCTGTCACCTGCAGATCAGTTATAATCCCAGGAGATCTCTAGCTATCACCTGGAGGTTTTAGAAACAACAGAGAGATCATGGGTAGGTTGCAAACAATCAAGAAAACAGCAGTCTTTTGGAGAGGCATAAAGTTGCCAACCTCCAGGTGGTAAACAATGAAGAAAACAGCTGTGATGTATAATGAAAATATATATTTTTAGACTGCTGTGTTGCAGTGAGTAGTATTTCATCAACAAGTAGTCAAGATATACCCATCCACACAATGGAATTTGCATATATTCCCATTTCACATGACCGATTTATCTAAGTGCACCTGCGTGAATAACATTAGTTTACACGTCAACAATTGTAATCCGTGAACTTGACACAAAACATTCTTCCCTCTTCAATGAAACAAAATCTTGACATGCTCATAGGGGAATAACTAATGTTATTCACGCAGCACACTTAGATAAAGCAGTCATGTGAAACGGGAGTATATGCAAATTCCATTGACTACTTGTTGATGAAATACTACTCACTGCAACACAGCAGTCTAAAATATATATTTTTTCATTATACATCACGACTGTTTTCTTCATTGTTTACCACCTGGAGGTTGGCAACTTTATGCCTCTCCAAAAGACTGCTGTCCCATCCGCCAGCCCTATAAGTCAATATGCCTTTTCCCACTTTGTTCCCAGGCTTTGCTTGCTTGTTGTTTTTTTTATCAGATTAATCTTCATAAGTCCCTTTTTTATGATTAAGCAAAAGAGAATGGCAAGAACATCATTTTTTGGCACTGTGTTTATATATTTCCTGCACGGAATTGTGCCAAAAGATATTGAGCCCCACCAACACCAACACCCCATTCTATACAGTAGCTAGGATTCAGGTGTATGTTGCCCAGCACCTTGAGAACGACCTCCCCATGCCTCTTTGCCCATATGGCCAATAAACAGCTGGTTTAGCTTTAATCTGGCTGGTTCTCCAGTGATGACAAATCCCCTTGTCTTGCTGTCTGCATTCCCCCCCCCCCCCCCCACCCCCCCCCCCCCCCGGGAAATTGGAAAGTCTAAGGGCTGGGCCGGGCCAGCAACACTGTTCTCAGATGTGTGTTTTGCTTTTATTTATTTCTGTACTTACTCAGTTTTTGGAGAACTAATTACTCCTATTCATCTTGTTCTGCCTGCGGGCCCAATAGTTCAAAGATTTGGTGGCTTAATAGATGTTTTATCAGTGCTTTGTGATGCTCACAGAAGTTTGGTCGTAATGAAAATGCAGTGTCTGTGGCACAGAGTCAAATCCAATAGCCGCTTTCTACTTGCTTTAATTTCAGTACCACCGAGGGTATAAATAGTGGCGGGCCAGGACTCAGCCATTCTTTCCTTACTGCTCGTTGTGCTAAAAACAAAGACATGAAATTCTAATTCTGGCCACTTGAAAGTTTAGTTTTGAGAGGCCCCGGTCACACGAAGAATTTGCCACGCAAAAGGCATGAATGTTGGGCAAATTTTCAGGGCACGATCACACTGCAACATCTGGGAAGCGTAGTGCACCCGTGGCATCCCGCCAAAGATGCAGCGTTAAAAAGTGCCAAGAAAAGTGCACTAGTATCCGGAAAATGCATGGCACAGGCGGGCGTCTGATTGCAGGAGCGCTAGTATCCCGTGGCATCCGGCGCCCGTCCACGTCCTGTCGGAAACTGGATGTTTTTCGTAAGCACATGCGCACAAACATGAAATTGAAAGCAGTGCTGTTCTGTGGAACTGTGCATGCGCATGAACGCAAAACGCTTGTGTGATTGCGACATGCCGCTTCTTTGCCACGCTGCAGCATTGCCGTGTGATCACCAGCTAACAGCACGGAGGCTCGGGGGACCGTGTGATGGGGCTACCACGCTTTATTCTGCTCCGGGGCGAACAGCCACACCTCCCCCCCCCACGTTATCTGGCCCAGTTCTTTTTTTACTTAAGTCTTACCTCGTCTCCAGGAATGGTATGCTATAGCCTGATCTCAGCAGATCTTGGAAGCTAAGTAGGGTCAGCACTTGGAGACCACCAAGGAAGACTCTGCAGAGGAAGGCAATGGCAAACCACCTGAATGCCCCTTACTGGGCCTGCTGGGTTGTGAGCTTATGGCATTTACCTATGTATCTTGTGTCCATCATCTTTGACATTTCGGCTTTTATATTAGAAGTTCTAACTGTGAAGACTTATAATTTCCCTTTTGAGACATACTTTTTAAGAAAACAAAACCTAGGCTTGTCTCATTACAGAGCCCGCATGGTGCAGTGGTTACAATATCAAACTGGGATCCAGGAGCCCCAGGTCTGAATCCTCCCTCTGCTGTGGAAGCTGCTTGGGCAACCTTGGGCCAGGGTACACTCTCAACCTAACCTGCCCCACAGGGTTGTTGTGAGGCTAAAACTAGAGGAGAGGAAAATGCTTTTGGTCCCTACAGGAGAGAAACGTGTGATATAAATGAAGTGAATAAATTAATTACTTACATTTTTATGACGCCAAATAGGGGACAGGAAGGGGACAGAAAGTGTTCTTTCCCAGTCCGTTCTGATTATCTGTAAACCTTCTTCAGGGAAAGCGGTCATCAGTGGAGGGCACATTTTGCACTGCCGGAAGTGGCTGGCAACCAGCTTTGTGCGAGAGAGTTTATCAGCGGGAAAGTGATGGTCAGCAACTATCTCCATCCTTGCAACTGAAACACACATGAGGGGTTATTCTCTCTCTGGATGCATGTCTGAAAAACACATGTGCAGACACTAAAAATGCTGAGTGCCTGCTCAGGAATCGGAGAACAAAATCCCAAAAGGCCAGATTATTTTGACTGACGTAGCTCTTTCAGTGTTCATAAAGTGCTTCCCATGTCTTGTTTTATTTCTGTTGTGAGCTGCCCTGAGCCCATCATGGGATAGGGCGGGATATAAATGGAATAAATAAACAAAAATAATTCTAGCGCTGTAAAGTAGGCCAGTATTATTATTACCCTATTTAGCTGAAGCCAGGACCTGGAAAGTCCAGGCTACCCCAGTCTCAACAGATCTCTGAAGCTAAGCAGGTTCAGCCTTGGCTAGTATTTGCATGGGGAGACCTCAAAGGAATACCAGAGTCGTGATGCAAAGGCAGGCAACGGCAAACCACCTCTGAATGTCTCTTGCCATGAAAAGGCTAAGGGGCCACCATAAGCCAGCTGTGACTTGATGGCAAAAAAAATTGCCTGGAAGTAAGACTAAGGAGGTTTTCCCCCCTAAGAGTGCCATGAAGACAAATGGGGGGGTGGGTTCCTCTTAAATTACAAGTTACAGGTATAACAAAGTTTGAGTCCAGGGGCACCTTGAAGACCAACAAAGGTTTATTCAAGGTATGAGCTTTTGTGTGCACACACGCTTCCTCAGATACAGTGAAATGGATACATACATACGTATGGACTTAACCTCCATTTCAGTTTATCTGAGGAAGCATACCTTGAATAAACCTTTGTTGGTCTTAAAGGTGCCCCTGGACTCAATCTTTGTTCTGCAGCTTCAGACCAACATGGCTACCCCACCTGAATCTAAGTTACAGGTATGTATGATAATATTTTTGTGTGTGCATGCATTACTTTTGGTGCAGATGCGTAAAATTCAGGGTCATCTTTGTTTCAGGTAAATATGGCTCCTTCTTGTTGCAGATGGGGCCAAGCCTAAGGACACCTAGCAAATTTGTGGTATAGGTGAGAACTGAACCTTTGTCTTCCCAGAGTACAACTTGTTCTCTTAGCCAGCTTTCTCAGAGTTAGATGATTGGAAGATACAATCGAAAAATAAAAATCTGCCTGTGTCATTTACACCTGCCTAGGGAGGGGGCACCATCTGTTTTCCACGGATAAAGCCTAAACTTCTGCTCATATGTGGAAACATTGGCCAAAAGATGGGAACTGTCATAGCAGCGGGCTTAAGGACCCAGTATAGGAAGCATTGCCAGTTCTGGGTTGAGAAATGCCTGGAGATTTGGGGGGTGGGGCCTGGGGAAGGGACAGTTTGGGGAGGGGTGGGACCTCAGCAGGGTATAATGCCATAGAGTCCACCCTTCAGAGCAGCCATTTTCTCCCGGGGTTGTCTGGTTGTCTGGAGATCAGCTGTAATAGCGGGAGAGCTCCAGGTGCAACCTGGAGGGCGGCAACCCTAAGTGTAGGGTCTGAAGGCATATGCCATTGTTTTCAGCGGGACTTAAGAGTACCATTCCAAGCAAAGTGACACCCGTCTAAGACTTAAGTGGCTTGTGAGCCAGTTCATGAAAGGTTGTGGTGGCCCAGTACTTTTCAATGGGCAAATGCTGGACAGGTCACCGATTGGGAGTCTCCAGACAATGGCCTTACACAGGAAGGTGACTCTGGTGGGGCAAGGCGCCAACAAGCAGAGCTCATTAGCACCACTTCAGCTAAGCCTTGGTCAGACAGATCGCTGAGGGCTTGGATTTATTTCCAAGTTATGAGAAACATCCAGTCCCAGACGGTTCATAATAACTCCAAATAGCTGCTATGCTATCATCAAGACCTCGCTGATCCCTTTTAATATACCTCTCCCAGGCCAGTCGTTCTGTCTCCCACCAGAGCAGAGAGAAATTAAAAGTTAAACACCAGCTTCAAAAAGACTGGGTGTTGTGCTTCAGTGACTAGAGTGAGAAGCCCTGGGGTCCGTCCTAACCCGGCTGAAACTTGTAACTCCCACATTTCCTGCCTTGTAACTTATGGCTAGCTTTCACAGCAGCATCTAGATGTTTTGTTGAAGTGATTCTCAAAAGTGCACAGTTTGCTCCCCCCCCCAAAAAAAATCTCTTTGTCGAATTAAGACATTTCTATCATACCTTTCTGCCACTTCAGCCCCACCCCACCTCAGGCACCTTCTAGACACATGGAGAACAAGCTGTCCTACTAAGTGAACACAAGAACAGCATCCAATGGAAAAAGAGGAAACAGACGCAAGAACAATGGATTAACTCAAGCCTTGCCAACAGAAACACTAAAATTACAGAGGTAAATAAATAAGGGGGAGGTAAATAATTAGATATAACTAGGGTTGCCAGCTCCCCCTCCCAGCCACCGATGGGGTGGGGAGGTAGGGTTGCCAGATCCAGGTTGGGAAACTCCTGGAAATTTGGGGATGGAGCCTGGGGAGGTCAGGGAACTCCGTGGGGTACAATGCCACAGAGCCCACCCTCCAAAGCATCCATTTTCTCCAGGGGAACTGATCACTGTAGTGTGGAGATGATCCCCAGGTGTTCTCATATGGATGCTGGCATCCCTAGGTCTAACAGATGCTGAATGGCCAATAAAGTTGGGTTCTGGTAATTGTGTCTGAGAGCTGCTTTTCACCGTCCAGGTGCCACAACCGAAGAGGCCTTGCCTCTGGTCCTCAGACACCTCACTTCTGGAGATGGGGTGCCCAGAGCAGGGCATTGGCAAGTAATCTTAAAATGCAAGAAGAATGAACCATCGCTGGGAGAAGTGCAAGATCCTTCTTGATATTGTCCCAGCTATTACAGCTGTTTGGTACCCTGAGTCCAGTTGCTCCCAAGCCAGCAAAAGAGATTGGGTTGCCAACTCGGGTGTGGGGAAATTACTGGAGATTTGGGGGTACAGCCTGGTAAGGGCAGTTTGGGAAGGGGAGGGATCTTGGTGGAGTAAAATGCCATAGTTCAGCCTCCAATTTTTTTTTATTTTATTTATACCCCGCCCTCCCCGCCGAAGCAGGCTCAGGGCAGCTTCCAAGGCCAATTAGCATAAAAACTTTAAGACAGTAAAAATCAAGTTAAAATCATTTAAAAAAACATGACAAAAGGTGCTACGGCCCCAGTCACACGCGAGGATTTGGGCCGGGAGAGGGTCGGATCGGATGCGCGGCAAATGGGTGCGATCCCACGGCAACATCTGGGAAGCGTTGTGTGCCCGTCACTGATCCATCCCTCCCGCCCAAAACCCCGCACCAAAAAAGAACCACCTACCTGGGTGGTTCATCCGGAAAGGCCGCGGCAAGTGCGGCCGTGGGATTGCCGGTGCGTCCTTCCGCTGGCGCACCCCCGGCTCCTGGCCGACCTGCGCATGTGTGAGCATGCGCAGGTCGCCAGTCTCCCCCTCCCACTGTCGCTTTCTCCCCAGCATCTGATCGTGCCAGGGAGCAACGGCGCCGCAGCTCAGGGGATCCGTGGGATCCCGCCGCGGTGTCTCTAGTTTGGAGCTCAGATTAGCCGCACTTCGGCCATCGTTTTTCCTGCCATGTGGCAGGGACCAACGTAAATCAGATGGCATACCAGACTATCCTAGTTGGTCCCCATAGGGTCAAAATGCATATACACACTCCTTGACATATTACTGCAGGTGGCCAAGGAGGGATTGTGGGCCAAAAATTACCCAGTTTGTATTGGGCATCTGTGTGGCTTCTCATTCAAATGCTTGGTGGAAGAGCTCCATCTTGCAGGTCGTTTTCTCCAGTGGAAGTGGCCTGTGTCATCTGAAGATCACTTATCATTCTGGCAGATCCCCAGGCCCCACCTGGAGGCTGGCAACCCTAAGGGAGGTTCCACTTGGGCATAGGGTTGCCAGGTTTGTGTTGGGAAATAGGTGGAGATTTGAGGTGGTGGAGCCTCGGGAGGGTGGGGTATGGGGAGAGGAGGGACTTCAGCAGGGTACTATCCCATAGAATCCACCCTCCAAAGCAGCCATTTCCTCCAGGAGAACTGATCTCCATAGTCTGGAGATCAGTTGTAATATCAGGAGATCTCAGGTACCATCTGGAGGTTGGCAACCATACCTAAGCTTCCAACCTTTGATTCCCATACCTCCAAGTCTCCAACAGAATCTTCTCCAGCTTACCTTTACTCCCAGAGGAACACAACAAGGTTGAGACTAGAGTTGCCAGCTCCCACTGGGAAATTTCTGGGGATTCAGGGGATGGAGCCTGTGGATGGTGGGGTTTTGGAATGGGAGAGAATTCAACAGGGTGTCATGCCATAGAGTCCACCCTCCAAAGCAGCCATTTACCCCAGGGGAATGAGAGATCTCCAGGCTCCACCTGGAGGTTGGCAGCCCTAGTTTGGACCAGATGCTGAGCCTTTTGGGGATGTGTGCAAAGCATTAGAAAAAGAAGACCACCTTCGCAGAGAGAGGGATGCTCCCAGAGAGGAGATCCTGAACACCCCTGAACTGCACAGGCCCAGTTACAGTGCTACTTATGATGGGAAAACTTGTCGCCTCTCTCCACCCATTTGGTTTCTCTTCATAACAAATAGTTTATCAGAAAGTGCATAAAGTTGATAGGTAGCCTTGTTGGTCCACAGGGAAAACTCCCACAACAGCAGTGTTGAAATACATATTTGTGCTGAACCAGATTTCCCCGAGTCAGCTGAGCCCCGTGGACAACCAGTTCTGGAAAACCGTGTGCCTCTGCAAAATTACACGCCTCTTTCCCGGAGCCTCTGTTATTTAGCAAAACAGATAATTACATTCCTCTCTCACCAGCCCAGGAGACAGGAACTGAGAAGGGCTTGTGTTGACATCAATCCTGTATCCCTTTTGAGCAGGTAGCAAAGATAAAAATCACAGATGTTCTTTTGGATTCATTGGAAAAAAGGGGGAGAATTAGTCCTGTTCTTGGCTTGTGTTTTTATCGTGGCTATCCTTTTTGGAAGGGCTGTGCCCAAAGGTCTCTGTCACATGCAAGTGTTATAAATACACCGACAAGCACATCAAGCTTCTGAACCAAAGCCAGAGTTCTCAGTGGATGTGGCTGGTGTGAGAAGTGCCTTGCCATGGATGCAGGCTTTGTGTCAAGAATGCATTCGTATCAGTTCTCCAGAAGGGGCACCTGGATCCTTTACTGATTCCAAAGGAAGAGACAGGCTCAGATCCAATGAAGCATTTCTGCAGAGGGAAGGATTTTTGCCAACACAGCATGACTTCCTTGCCTCCTCATTTCTACCACAGCCTAAAATGCCCCTGTGTTGGCCTGGCCTTACACCTGGTTCCCCCATAAGCTGTCTGTCTCTCATAATTCTTTTCCATACTACTACTGAGCCCACTGGGGAGGGCGGGGTATAAATACGAAAAATAAATAGATAAATAAATAAATACAATTACTGAGCAGAGACCAGAACCCAAGACTCCCTGGTTCTAACATCCTACCATTCCACCCATGACTTGGGGAAGAAAATGGGACTCATTTCTGTTGTTGGGGTGTTATTTCAGGGGGATGGTTTTGGGGCTGCCAGTATTCTGCTATGGCAGGAAGCCTCCCACCAGCACCCATTGTTGGCATCGGTTCCATGTTGTTGCTTCCAGCGAAATCCAAGAAGTGACATCAGGTCGCCAGTCTGGTGTAGTGGTTAAGAGCGCAGACTCTAATCTGGGAGAACCGGGTTTGATTCACCACTCCTCCACATGCAGCTGCTGGGGTGACCTTGAGTCAGTCATAAGTTCTTTCAGAGCTGTTCTCTCAAGGACAGTTCCTGAGAGAGTTCTCTCAGCCCCACTTGCCTCACAGGGTGTCTGTGTGTGGAGAGGGGAAGGGAAAGGGATTGTAAGCTGCTCTGAGACTCCTTTGGGTAGTGAAGGGCAGAGTATAAATCCAATCTCCTCCTCTTCTTTTTCTTCTCTAGGAATTTCTGCAAACTCTATGGAGCAGGGGTCTTCAACATGGCACCCACCAACACCTTTCTTGGTGCCCAGCAAGTGTTTTTAGGTGGTAGGTGGGGCCGGGTGGGGCTCTTGCCCAGCAGGCCTTCTGATTGGACACTAAAGATCCGATTGGCTATACAGAGTAAAATAACTGCAGCTGTCACCACAGTGTTTGCCTTATTTTCTTTCACTCCTGTTTCCCAGTGTATTATTTTTTTTACTTACCGCTCTTAAACCGCTCCTCTCCCCTGCGCTTCAGCTTCCTGTGTGTCTTTGGCTCTGTTTTCTCCAACAGCCATTTTGTGGTGGGCTCCACCTCCTGCAGCAGCCATTTTTTGGGTGGCACCCACCACCATGTGTCAGGAATTCAAAAGTGGCCACAGGCTACTCGAAATCACTTCCAGGTTTCCACCACCCTTGAATCTCCCACCAGTTGCTGGGCATGACCTGGTAACTGTGATGAGGTTTTTATTGAAATGAACGAGGGATGCCAGGCTCCAGGTGGGACCTGGGGATCCCCCAGAATTGCAGCTGATCTCCAGACTGCAGGGATCAGTTCCCCTGGAGAAAATGGATGCTTTGGAGGGTGGACTTTGGGGCATGGCACCCCACTGAGGTCCCTGTCCTCCCCAGGCTTCCTCCCCAAATGTCCAAGAGTTTCCTAACCTGGATCTGGCAACCCTACCCCCTCATCCCCCGCCAGTGGCCAATGGCGACCTGGCAGCTATATGAACCTCCCCTCCCCACTCACTCCCCCCTTTCAGCTCAGCATCATTCTGACTTCTCAGAAAGTCTTGCCCACAGAAGGGAATGTAAGCATGTTGGATATTCCATAGTTCATAATCCTGGCCCCCAGAGAAACTGAGAACAAACCTTCCAGCCCTCATTCATCAGGAGCTCCCTAACAGCGCAACCCTAAGTAGAGTTTCTCACTTCTAAATCCGTTGAAGCAGCAGTCTTGGTAGTGGTGGAAAGTGCCTTCAAGTCGCAGCCAACTTATGGCAACCCCATGGGGTTTTCAAGTAAGGGACATTCAGAGGTGGTTGGCCACTGCCTGCCTTTGCGTGACAACCCTGTTCTTCCTTGGTGGTCTCCCATCCAAATACTAACCAGGGCTGACCCTGCTTAGCTTCCAAGAGCCGACAAGAGCAGGCTAGCCTGGGCCATCCGGGTCAGGGCAGCAGTGGGCTTAGGGAGGTGTTACTCTGTTTAGGATTGTACTGTAAAGTTCCTACTTGTTTTTGCCCACTTATCCCTTGTCCCTTGAACAGTTTACGTGCAGGAATCAGAGGGAACACCCTGTGATTGTTTTGCAGTTCTGGCCCAGCTAGCTTTCTAATCACAAAATGATGAGAACACAAAATGTGAGATGGAAAGATTTGGGCCAAACAAGTTTCTAGCCCTTAAGCCCCTGTTCAAGCGGCATGTGGCTCATAGGGTGGAGCAGCAGCTGGGAAACCCCAAACCGGTTGGGAGGCCCATAAAAGCCTTTCTTTATTGTTTTCCCTGTTTTTATGTCACTGTTTTCTAATTTGGCAATCCAGTTTTACTGTGTGTGCCGTTTACTATACATATTGTATTGCTTTTATTGCATGTCTTAAATTTCCAATTTGTCTTGAGTCTTAAAATGATGACTACAAATGAAGTAAATAAATAAAAATTAATAAATTTGTGCAAGAAAACTATTACCAGACTATATGTTGTTGAAGGCTTTCACGGCTGGAGTTCATTAGCTGTTGTAGATTTTCCGGGATGTGTGGCCGTGGTCTTGGCATTGTTGAACCTGACGATTCGCCAGTAGCTGTGACTGGCATTCTCAGAGGTATAACACAGCTACTAGTGAAACAATGAGCTACTAGGCTATTAGCATAATAGCTCATTAGCATATGCAAAAGGGGGGGAAGCAAAAGGGAGGGAAAGGCATCTTCAAAAGCCTCCCCTACCCTTCCCTGAGGGGGGGGAAGCAAAGAGAGAAGGGGTTTAAAGTTTAAACCCCTTCTCACTAGACTTGGTCCACAGAAGGAGGAAAGAAGGAAGGAAAGAGAGCAAGAGAGTAGAGAGAAGGAACGAAGGAAGGAAAGACTGAAAGAAGAGAAGAAAAGAAGGAGGGAAAGAAAGAGAGAAGGGA
>NW_015173164.1:293328-365756 GCF_001447785.1 Gekko japonicus
GGCCTCCTCTTTGCTCCTTGGGGCCGCTGCACTCCGGTGCGAGCCCCAGGGAGCCGACGGCGGCGGGCTCTCCCGGCCTCCTCCGAGCTGCAGCGCTTCTGCGCGGGCTCGGGGGACCCGGGGGCGGCGCTCCGGAGGGCTCCGAGGCAAAAAGACCCCACCGTCCGACAATGCCAAGACCACGGCCATACAATCCGGAAAATCTATAACAGCTAATGTTACCAGACTGTTTCACACTATCCACTTGGAGCCAGGGGAAATGGAGATGGTGATATTTCCTTAAATAATTTCAATGCTTGGGGGAAACAATGGATGACGATTTTCTGAATGAGATTTCTATGGATTATTGTGGCCAGGAATTTGTGGAATGCAAAGGCTGTGGACTCTTCCCGGTAGAGCTGTTGCAATAAATGGAACATGGGGCTGGCTGAACCTGACAGATGGCACGTCCTTAGCATGCACACACTGGGAAAAGAGCTCTTGTGAAACCTCTAATAATGAATTCCTAGAAAACATCAGTTCCCGGCCACAGCTAGTAGCACATTATGCTTCATCTGTTGTGAGAAAGGTAGCTCTGATTGTGGATGCTTATTAGATGGCAACATGAACTGTGACACAGTTCATTGGGTGAGGCTGTGGCTGGGTGGTAGAGTGTTTGCTCGGCATCCAGAAGGTCCCTCCCTGGTTCAATACCTGACATCTCCATTAAAAAGCACCTGGTAGTAAGTGATGTGAAAGGTTAGTAAGTGATGTGAGACCCTGGAGAGCCACTGCCAGTCCGAGTAGTCAATACTGACCTTGAGGGACCAAGGGTCTCATTCAGGATAGGGCAGCTTCATATGTACATATATGTATACAAATCAGCCCTCCGCAATGTGCCACCCTTCTCTGCTACCTTTAGGATTGCCAGTTCTGGGTTGGAAAATACCTGGAGATTTTGGGGGTGGAGCCAAGAGAGGGCGGGGTTTGGGGAGGGGAGGGGCCTCAGCAGGGTACAGTGCCTGAGAGTCCACACTTCAAAGCAGCCATTTTCTCCAGGGGAGCTGATCTCTGTCAGCAGGACATCAGTTGTAAAAGCGGGAGATCTTCAGGCCCCACCTGGAGGCTGGCAACCCTAGCTTCCTTCTTTGCTTCCCACCCACCAACTAACCTACCTGTTATCTGCCCCCCTCCCATCTTCAGCTGTATTTATGGTTTATTTACTTCATTTATATGCCAGCTTTCTTCATAATGGGGTCCAAAGCAGATTACACCAGTCTTCTCCAGTTTATCCTCACAACCACACTGTGAGGTAGGTTAGGCTGAGTGTGTATGACTGACTAAATGTCACCCAGTGAGCTTCCACAACAGAATGCGGATTCAGCCTGGGTCTTCCAGATCCTAGTCTCAAATTTTAGCCACTATATCACACTGGCTTTTGAAGGGTAGCTGCTGTTGAACATTAGTGAGAAGCTGTGCCTGGTTGAGTCATGGAACCCATATCAAATCGCTGGTGGTTTCTGCCTAGACCCAATGAGTCCTTCCTCAAAGGCTGAAACAGCCCTGGAAGCCTTGCCCCTCCCTCTGCCTTTTTCTGACAGAAACCAAGTCTAGAATGGCCAAACTGTTATGGTTGTCTAGCAACTGCCAATGAAGGGCATCTGTTTCTTAAAGCTACAGGTGCTCCTTTTATCATTTTGGGTTAACATTTTTTTTGTTTGCTTTTGTTTTTAGATTTCAGACTTTTCTGAAAACAGGGGCACTTTCCAGGTTTGTAGAAATCTGTCTTGTCCGTTCACAGCTCCAATCTCCAGATTTAGATATCCTCAGATTTGTCCAGGTTGAAAATTAGGGGGGGGAGGAGGAGGAGGAGGAGGAAGAGGAGGAGGAAGAGGAAGAGGAAGAAGAGGAAGAAGAGGAAGAAGAGGAAGAAGAGGAAGAAGAGGAAGAAGAGGAAGAAGAGGAAGAAGAGGAAGAAGAGGAAGAAGAGGAAGAAGAGGAAGAAGAGGAAGAAGAGGAAGAAGAGGAAGAAGAGGAAGAAGAGGAAGAAGAGGAAGAAGAGGAAGAAGAAGAAGAAGAAGAAGAAGAAGAAGAAGAAGAAGAAGAAGAAGAAGAAGAAGAAGAAGAAATATTCAGAGTGGGCAAGTAGGGATGAGGACAGTAAAAGCAACGAAGTAGAAGAAAGATGTTGCCCAGAAGCAACTTTTGGTGGGGAAAGGGGGCACTAAGTAGCATTCAAATAATTTAAACATCCTGCGTGGTGGGAATTTTTCAGTCATTTCATTCTCCGTGTTGAATGTGCTATGGCTGAAGCAAAGTTAGAGCCTTTTTGGTGCAGGGCCACCTGTAACTTACTGAGTTGTAAAGGGACAGATGCGCGGCCATCACACATTTACTTGTTCTCCTCAATAGCATGTATTCCAATGGGAAAGTGTTTTCCCTTCCTTTTTGTTCCTTCCTTTGATATCTGGGCAAACCTGTTTGTTTTTCATACTGAAGACACTGTTTCACCTGCAGCAAAGTAATCACCCCAATGCTGATGATTAATAAAGCTTCCTTTGTGGTGCTTGGCTCTTCAAAGCATGGCTTGCTGCAAACTCTAGTTAACCACTGGATGTTGATTGGCTCATGTTTTCATTTGCTTTGCACTTTCTCCCTGCTTCTGCTACATCATCACACACATCAGCATCTCTGTGCATCAAAGGTCTCTTAATTTGCTCAGTAAGTTTGATCTGCAGGATCGTTCCAAAGCCCACGGCATGTAGGCAGAGGGTTTAATTTAACAAATGTTGCTTATGGAACTTGGGATTTTGATGCTAAAGCATTCTAAGGAATTCAGGTGAGCTGAAAGGAGGAGAGGCAAACCCAAGGCAAAGGATAGCTGGGATTTGTTAAAGGGAATAGAAGCAAGGGAGTGCCCATCCAGCCAATCAGAGCTCCGTGCTGACAAAACCGTTTCCCCTTCCATTTTCTCTTCAGCCCATTCTGTACAGTAATGTTAAAGTATAACCATGGTATGATCAGAGGCCACAATCCTGGTTCAAGTTCTGACACAAAATGAAGTCACTAGCAAGAATCAGGCAGCACACCCAATCCGGGCCTGTGCACTAAGCACTTATGGTGACCCAAAACTTGCTCACATCTTGCAAATTGAGAGCCACGACTTTCCTGATTGAGTCAATCCATCTCACATCTTTTCCTGCTGCCTTCAATGTTTCCTAGCATTGTGGACTTTTCCAGCGACTCTCATCTCCTCATAATGTGACCAAATAGACTCAGTTTTAATCACTTGAACTTTTAGGAAGTGTTCAGGCTTGAGCTGATCTAGAACCCTCTTATTTGCTTTATGACTTGTGTTGAAATTATTACTATAATTATTGCAAGATACCCCATGACAGACAGCCTCTAGTTCTGCCCTCAGGGCCAGTGCCAGGTTTTTTTGCACACTAGGCGAGGCTACCTTCTGGTGCCCCCCCCCCGCACGCGCCTAGGGCCCTGCAGCCAGGACACATCCCCTGGCGGTGAGTTGAGCAGGGCTTTTGGCAAGGGAGGGGTGGGGCAAGGTGGTAGGCCAGTGTGGCACTCTTCCTAAGGTTGTGCTCTAGGCAACTGCCTAACCTGCGTCTATGGATGTGTCGACCCTGTCTGCCCTCTAGGCATACCAGCAAATTCCTAGCCAATAAGATGCTGTGGAGCTTCTGGGAGGGGAGAGGAGAGTAAAATGGACGGAAAATCTGTCATTGCCTCAGAAATGCCTCAGAAATGGAGCGAAAGTCTGTTGTTGCCTCAGTCTGCCTGGGGAAGCAACAGAGAAAACTACGAGGAAAATAGATAGGTAGTTAGGCATCGCTCGGTGAAGGACAAGAAGTCAGATATCTGTAGGATAGATACATAGGGCTCAGGGAGGAATAGAGCAGGTATCTTGTGTTACCTTAGCAAAACAGTAGGCTAGGGACTTGTGCGGGACTGAGGAAAGTATCCCAAAGGACAAGCTGAGATTCAATAGGCTGAGATTCTTGGGTTTAAGAAGAGGTTCCAAAAGAAATCATTTGTTCCTTCCCTTTGGCAGAAATAGCCTGTCAGTAACAATGTGCATGTGTGAAACTGTAACTTTTTAACTCAGAGCTATGCTGTCCCTTGCTGTATGCAGCCAATAACTTATAACCTTCCTTGTCTTAATCCACCAAACCCCTAAGTATTGGACCCATCTAAAGAAGAGACAATTAACACATCTTTTTGTGTGTTGTGAAAGGAAGGTGTGTCAATGTGGATCAATGGGGGAGGGGGGAGAAGTAGGAAATTAGCTCAGATTCCTATTCCGCCTCCTCAGGCTTTCCTTTATAATAGCAGCACATAATCCAGCTCAGTCATTAAAAATTCCCTTCCTGACCACTCGCAAACTCACACCATAACTAAAATCAGCACAGTCGCTGCTATTGGGAAGGTTGTAAGCTGCTCTGAGACTCCAATTGAAGGGCAGGGTATAAACCCAACTCTTCTTCCTCTTCTTCTAATGGGCAGGAGCTCCACCTGGCCCCACCCACTTTCTAAAAACACTTGGGAGGCACTGGGAAAGGCACCACATTTGAAACCCTGGTCTATGATAAAAACCATACACTTCCAACTATAACCCAGAAGTGATATACCAGTGCAGAGTTCACGGGCATCTTTAAAAATAAAAATTCTCCTGACACTGTTCCAAGCAGCTGCCTTGGAATTGCAGGAGGCCTGGCAACCTTAGAATGACTGACAGAAAATACTGTACATGAAGGGGAGGGGAAGCTGGTACAGTCATGCAGCCAAGCAGCATCAGAAAAGTGTAAGGATTATTAGGGAAGATTTCCAAATAACAAGGTGGTGTGTCCGCACAAACTTGAGGCCTAATATTTCTATTCCCAGGCATTAAACATGGCTTATTACCACATGGCAATGGCAGGGGTGGGGGTAGAGGAAGAGAGGGAATGGGCTCCCCACATAGGTGTCGTTTCTGTCAGGTAGAATTACACATGGCCATAAAAGTGCTACCAGCTGAATACTAAAAACAACATCCGTGACAAAAATAATGAAGAGTCAATAACGATAAGTTGCAAAAACATTTACTGTAGCAATTCTGTAGAAAATCTTCTTCTATAATCGCAATGCTCCGCAATGAAAACAATTTGTTTCACAATATTTGCTTTATCTGAGTGTGTAGCAATCCCAGTTCTTATCAATTACTTATGAACTCTTGAAGGAAACATTCTCAAAGAATCCAGCTAATACATTGTGAAGACCTTGGGTTCTGTTATTAGAGTCAACATGGAATGTTTCCTTCAAGAGTTCATAAGTAATTGATAAGAATTGGGATTCCTACATGCTCAGATAAAGCAAATATTGTGAAACAAATTGTTTTCATTGCGGAGCATTGCGATTATAGAAGAAAATTTTCTACAGAATTACTACAGTAAACGTTTTTGCAACTTATCTTTATTGACTCTTCATTATTTTTGTCACGGATGTTGTTTTTGGTATTCCACTTCCTCCCGTGATCTCTCATTTTTGGAATCTACCAGTTGGACAGGCCGCTTCCCTTCAGGAATCCATTTCTTTACCCTTTCTTGTGTTTGTGGCAGTCAAGTCTACAAACCCCCTTTTATCAGCACGAAAGCAGCTGTCGTTTGTATGACTGGGGAAAACAAGCCTTTATTAGTTACTAACAGGCAGGGTGGTTATGTGACAGGCATGAAGGATGAGGCAGGACACTGAGAAAGCCAATGGAACCAGGTGGCTCTGTGCTTCTATGAAGGTTTCATGCATACGCCTGTGGACTGCTTGCTACGGAATGCCTGGAGATGTCGCTGTGATTGCTGCTCTCGGTTGTGATCTACAGTGCTGTATAGAGCCGTTTCTTCTAGTAGCTGGACTGTTTGACCTGCTCTCGAGAAGAGACCACCTTCCCGTCTTCAACCTCTTCGACTATCATGCGGACTTGGCGTGTGGTCTTTGTCACTGTGAATGAAAGAGGGGGGGAGCCATTGTTCTCCAAAATCTCAAGACTTGCTTAAAGAGCTTACAGACAGAAATCTCAGGCTAAGGAGCTACGTGTCCCAGAGAGGGACCCCAGCCAGTTGGGGGGCTGAAATGGGAGCCAATCAAGGTCTGGAGGATCAAAGAACAGGGGATTATGCCAGCAAAATCACAACTTTTTTCTTCCAGATCAGAAGAAGAACGGAGGAGTTGTCCAATTATGGGGGCAATTCTTGATATGTAATTGAAGAAGGAACGCGGATGCCATTAGGTTCAACAGCAGATGTTGGGGTGCTTCCAACCTGCCTCACTGCTGCTGCCCAGGATGCAGAGGAGATCAGTCTCCTTACCTCTTCAAATAACCTCACCTCTTTTTAGAAACAGTAGGGGAAGTTGGGCATGCTCTATCGGTAGAGTTGCCAACCTCCAGGTGGCACCTGGAGATCTCCCACTATTACAACTGATCTCCATATGACCAAGATCAGTTCCCCTGGAGAAAATGGCTGCTTTGGAGAGTGGACTCTCCGGCATTGTATCCTGGGTCCCTCCCCAAACCCCAGCCCCCCAGACTCCACCCCCAAAATTTCCAGGTATTTCCCAACCCAGAGCTGGCAACCAATGTTCCCTCTAAGCTGTGGAGTCTTGTGAGCAAAAATTCTACTTTGTGAGCTACTGGCATGAAAGCTGTGAGCGAGCGATTTGGCTACTGCATAAATTACTTTGCTCTTGAGCCATCCTTCCTGAGCTAAGACAAAATCTGTGAGCTGGAGGCTAAAAAATTGTCAGCTAGCTCACACTAACTCAGCTTAGAGGGAACACTGCTGGCAACCCTATCTGTAGGGCTTCCTGAACTGTTGCAAGATTACTTCATCTCAGCCAGGGCTCTTTTTTGCAGGAACTCCTTTGCATCTTAGGCGACACACCCCTAATGTGGCCAATCCTCCAAGAGCTTACAGTAGCCCCTGTAAGAAGAGCTCTGTAAGCTCTTGGAGGATTGGCTACATCAGCCCACCATATTTGGTTGCCCTCGCAAGAGAACGTGAGAGATGGTGGCTGAACTCTCACAGGAAGGAAGAAGGGATCTGGAGAGAGCTCAGGAACTGGCATGTCACATGGGTGCTTTTAACAGGGTTGCCAAACTCCAGGTGGCACCTGGAGATCTCCCTTTGTTTACAGTTGATCTCCAAGCAACCAAAATCAATTCCCCTGGAGAAAATGACTACTTTGCAGGGTGGGTTCTAAGGCATTATATACCCTGCCTCCCCTCCCCAAACCCCACCTTCCTCAGGCTCCAAACCCCCAAATCTCCAGGTATTTCACACCCCAGACCTGGCAACCCTGGCTTTTAAAGAGCAAAGAGGTAAGAAGAATGATCTTCTCTGGCTCACAGGCAGGAGCAGCCGGAGGGTGGAGGTGGGCAGCCGGCCAGCACATTGTCGGGGGTGTGTGGGATGGGAAGTTGCACACCCCAAAATCTGCCACTTGAAGCAAGTGACAGGCTGCCTCATGACAGTGCCAGTCAGTCAGTCAATCAATCAGTCAGTCAGTCTAAATTAGCCCCGTCATCACCTTTGAGTTCTTAAAAGGAACAAAATAGGAAACCGGGGAGGACGGGAGAACAGACGGACATCATTAATGTTTTGCTGAACAACTTATGGATGTTCTTTCTCAAAATGGTGACACTTGTGGTGGAGTGGTGTGTGTTGTTTTACTTGCGCATCTTCCCCATTCAGTTAGCAACATTTCCTAACATTACACTAAAGGTAAACAATTTAGAGAGCAATCTTAAACAGGTCTACTTAGAAGGAAATCCCATGTTATTCAATGGGGCTTACTCCCAGACGGAAAGTGTTTTAAGGATGGCACCATGAGTAGTCACGCGGTGAATTCTTACCATCTCTCCCAGATTGTGAGACAGCAGCATTGTACTGGGAACTGATGCTATAAAGGGGGGGAAAGTAAAATCAAATTAGAAACTCGGTTTTTCTACAATGCAGGGCAGAAAGTCAATTGTTCTATAATAGAAATATTCTAACAGAACCATCCTAAACAGAGTTACGCCCTTCTAAGCCCATCAAATTAAATAAATTTTAAGGGCTGCCAAGCCGCGGTGGGGGATCCGCACGTCTTCACAGGATCCCTGCCGCGGGGGACAGCGATACACGTTGCACCGCCGTCGCCAGGATGTGACGCTACGCGTTGCTCTGGCAACGGGGCTGTTTGGATCCCCCGCCCATTGGATTTATATCAGACCCTTACATTCTTCTTGATATACACAGTCAATGGAAATAATGAAAACTGATCTATCATAAATGATCCAGTGAATTATTTTGGGTCTGTTGCTACTTCATTGGAATTGTGGAGTGCTTCAAAGGTGTTTCCCCCCTTGTTATATGCTTAGTATTGTGTCTTCTGTGATTTCCAGTGCAATCCTCCTAAACAGTTATACTTTTCTCAGTCCATTAACTATTTCAGATTGTACTGTTACTTGACATCAGGGGTCGTTTCGTAGAAAAAGAGCTAGGGGAACTCATTAGCATAACTCATTAGCATATGCCACACTCCCCTGACATCACCGGAAGTGTGCCATAAGGCCACACACACCGCCCCCAACGGTCCCAGCTGCCGCCGCCGGCCTTGCAGCTCCACTGCCGAGCCCCATGAGGGGCCTGGTGGTGGACCTGCAAGGCCGGCAGGAGTGCAAGGAAGCCCCGCGAATGCCCTCCCTGGCCCCAGGCAGGCAGGGGTGGGGAGAGGCAGGGAGGAAGCAACTTACCGTCCCTCTTCTCCTGCCTCCTCCTGGCTGAATGAGGGCTGGAAGCGGAGCGGCCGGAAGCAGGGGGCGGGGCTTCGGCATGTGCCCCGCCCCCATACCTCACCCGGGGGAACTGCGATCCCCCGCGATCCCCCCCGAAATGACCTCTGCTTGACATTATTTCAATATTCCTTTTTAATTGATTTATATGGGTCCTGGTCACACGCAGAATTAGCCGTGCAATAGGGATGAATGCCGGGCGTATTTTAAGGGTGCGATCACACGAAAACATCTGGCAAGTGTCCTGCACCCGTTGGCAACCCATATCGCTGAAGATGTGGAGTAAAAAGATACCAGGGAAAGTGGACTATTTTCCAGAAAATGCATAGTGCAGGCGGGCGTCTGATCATGGAAGCGCTGGTATCCTGTCGCATCCAGCGCCCGTCTGCATCCCACCAGATGTTTTTAAACACCTCCGTGGTATGTGCGCAAATGCGGAACTGCACATGCGCACAAACACGTTACTGCTGAATTGCCTCTCCCTTTTTTGCCTTGCATCACCATGAATGGGTGATTGGCGGCTGACATCCTGAGCACGCGGGGGAACGCCCGTTCGCGATCCCGCGCTTCATTTTGCTCCAGAGCAAAAAGCCTCGCTTCCCTCCCGGATTATCTCGCTTGTGTGACCGGGGCCATGCATAGCTTTCTTTGTGAGAAGCTCTGTCTCAATTGTTCAGCTTTTTGTGCTTATGTCTATCTTTCTCTCATATGCAAAATTCCCATTGCCTTTTATTTTTGGCTTTATTTCCTTACCGACAGCAGTCTCCGTCAGCGTTAAGGCCTGAAGAACACCTTGTTCCCATACTCAAATTAGGGTATTAAAAAAAGGGAACAAGAGAGTTTTATTTCAAATTAAGCATTGAGCAGGGGGTTGGACTAGATGGCCTGTATGGCCCCTTCCAGCTCTGTGATTCTATGCTTCTAGATTCAGTTTTAGCCTGGGATTTTTTCATCCTACCCAGTTTAAGAAGAAGAAGAGATTGGATTTATATCCCACTGTTCACTATCCAAAGGAGTCTCGGAGCGGCTTACAATCTCCTTTCCCTTCCCCTCCCTATAACAGACACCCTGTGTGGGAGGTGGGGCTGAGAGAGCTCTCTCAAGAACTGCCCTTGAGAGAGCAGCTCTGAAAGAACTTACGACTGACCCAAGGTCACACCAGCAGCTGCATCTGGAGGAGTGGGGAATCAAACCCTATTCTCCCAGATTAGAGTCTGCACTCCTAACCACTGCACCAAAATAGCAAAGTGAGATGGTTTCGCGTCCACTTGAAAAGAAGTGGGGAGGTTTGTCATTCTGCTTCCGGCCGCTGCTCTGCTCTTGGCCTTATGGGATCGCAGGAGAAAACTTCTGCAAAGCCACCTCCCCTTTACTCACTGGGCATCCTCTCCCTCCAGCAGGCGTCGGTAGGTGGTGATCTCCTGCTCCAGGCGGGTCTTGACGTCCAGGAGGATCTTGTACTCGTGGTTCTGGCGCTCCATGTCACACCGCAGCTCCGCCAGCTGCTCCTCCACGCTGGTGATCAGCACTTGGATCTGGGCAAGCTGGGTGCCGTAGCGGGCTTCTGTCTCGGCCAGGGTGCCTTCCAGGGCCGCTTTCTGGGGAAAGAGAACCGAGGTGCAGTGAGGAGTCAGACTTACTGTAGTGAGGGAAACCAAACTTCTCTCATTTTTCACCTTGTGTAGATATCAGGAGTATCAGGGAAGGATAACTCATGGGAATCCTTAGACAAATTGAGCTGTCAAACAGAGGGCTGCTTCACACTTCCACAGTCATAATTTGATAACTGCAATTTCCTGTGATGACTTGCATGGGTATCACCAACGTAATATCACGGGTGAACATTTCATGCCACACCCAACTCCATGTTTTCTATGCAGCTGGGCTGCATCCAGACATAGCTGGAAATGGCACTAATATTGCACTACAGCAATCATTGGGAACTGGATTATTTGGTCCACCCAGGAGAATCCAGCTGCAAATGATTGCTGTAGTGCAATGATAGCAGTGCACAATAGAAATTCCTGACAGAGCAGTTCTGCAGTGGAACAGGCTTCCTCAGGAGGTGGTGGGCTCTCCTTTGGAGGATTTCAAACAGAGCCTGGATGGCCATCTGACAGCAATGCGAATTCTGTGAACTTAGGCAGATCATGAGAGGGAGAGCAGGAAGGGTTGTATCAGTGCTTAGTTCTCGTGGCCCTTTCTTGCATGCCCAGGGGAATGCTGATCACCACTTTGGGGTCAGGAAGCAATTTTTCTCCTGGCCAGTTTGGCCAGGGATCCTGGAAATTTTTTGTCATCTTCTGGGCATGAAACAGGGGTCACTGGGGGTGTGGAGGGGGAGGTATTTGTGAATTTCCTGCATTATGCAGGGGGTTGGACTTAAATACAGATTTTTAACACAGATCTGTACTGGCAATTAAGAAAACCACATGTGGAAACCATCTTCATTCATCTGAATCTATAGCTCATCCTATCCTGTAGGCTCAAGGCAATGTACAGTATTTTAATACTTATTCCACCTTTACCTTTCCTCCATGTTCTCTCTTTGTCTCTGTCTCTCTCTTTTACTCTCACTTTCCAACACATGCACATTTTAATTCTCTCAAATCCATGGGAGCCACAAAGAGCCTATTAACTGCGGGTCCCCAATCTTGTTAGGCCTGTGGGGCACTTTTGGAATTTTGAGAATGGGGAGCAGGCACCGCCACAAAATGGTGGCCGTGGGGTACTGGGTCAACCACATCCCACTGCAAGGCCAGCATCCTCTAGGGCTGCCAACCTCCAGGTGGCACCTGGAGATTTCCCATTGTTACAATTTATCTCCAGACAACCAAGGTGAGTTCCCCTGGAGAAAATGGCTTCTTTGAAGGGTGGACTCTAGAGCATTACACCCTGCTGAGGTCCTTCCCCTCCGCAAATCCTGCCATCTCCAGGCTCCTGCCCAAAAGAAACTCCAGGGATTTCCCAACTCAGACCTGGCAACCCTAGCATCCTCTTATGATGGAGGCAGCTGCTTAAGAACGGATGCTGCCCGTGGACACCAGGGTGATGCCTCCTGGGCTCTCCTGCTCTAGTGAAGTGGAGGGAAATCAGGCTATTTGCTTTGGAGAAGAGGGTCTAGATCAATGCACACTAAAGTTACTATCAGAGGGCAAAAACACTGCTTGGTACTCAGTGGCTGGAAATACACAACAAATCAAGGACATGAAGAAGTTGTCTGTGAGACAGAACCTGGTTTTGCACCACCCCCAGTAAGAACTCCATACCATGCTGAGTTGAGCTTGGAGATCGATTTCCAGGCCTTGGACAGTGCGCCTCAGTTCTGTGATCTCCGTCTTGCTGCTCTGCAGCTGTTCAGTGTTGGTGGCAACCTCACGGTTCAGCTCTTCAGTCTGCAGGAGACATTACACTGATTTACCTACGGCTCAGGGCACCAAGCATCCCCCCCTCCCGAACTTCCAGTCATCCCCCGAAATGGCACACCTTGGTGAAGAACCACTGCTCGGCATCTTTACGGTTCTTGTCCGCCAAGGCCTCATACTGCTCGCGCATCTCCGACAGGATCTTGGTCAGGTCCACTCCAGGAGCAGCATCCATTTCCACAGTGATTTCTCCACCCATTTGGCTTCGGAGAATATTCATTTCCTGGGGAGGGGAGGGGGAGAAAGCAGATATGCATTTCTGTTCTTGATATGAGAGTGGGTGCCAGAACCTTAAATAAAAACTCCTGCTGGATATCAAGACACTAATTGCAACCAGTCTTTGGTCAGTTAGTCATGGACATTCATAGGTTTCAGCGCACCATTACAGAGTTTATTATTTTTATTTGTTTATT
Source organism: Gekko japonicus (assembly GCF_001447785.1). Lineage (NCBI taxonomy): Eukaryota > Metazoa > Chordata > Lepidosauria > Squamata > Gekkonidae > Gekko > Gekko japonicus. The sequence goes on from NW_015173164.1 coordinate 305,967, forward strand.
TAATTGGATTTGCTGGGCCGCCCTTCCCTACAAGAAGGGCTCAGAGCATCTTACAACAAAACCAGGCAGAGCCTGACAACCAATGGGAGGGTTGGGAGGCAGAGATATAATGGGTAGAGTGACATCAGCAATGTCACTGTGGGTCCGTTCAGATGGCTCTTTAGATCCGCGCCAGGCACTCATGCCTGGTGGATTTAAAGGTAATGTCCAGACACAAACATCTGGGAATCGTCCCTGTTCCATGGGCATCCCGTTTTGCCATGCTTCGGAGCCATACTTAAAAGATACCACTGTAAAACTTATGTATTTTGTATTATACGATGTAAAAAACCTAAAATAAAAGATGTAAAAAAAAAAAGATACCACTGTAAATCTGGAGTTTTCAGGTCCCGACGGGACAACCGCGGACTTTCACCTGTCTGATCGTTCCACCAGCGCGCAATCCCCCCCGTCGGGGTGGTCTGATGTCAGACCATCCTGAGCGGGCGTGATTTGTAAAAAATCACTACCCAATATGCACTTAAATGCATTTAAAAATGAGGCCGCGGAACCCCGATCCAGCGCCATGAACACTTCAATGTATATGAATGACCCGTGAGTTTAAGGACGATTGGTTAATGGGATGGGAGCTGGAGGGAGGATGTCTCTTTCGACATGCAAAATAGTCCCTCCAGTGAGCATGACCTCATGGCAAGGGGGATGGCCGGGACTTGTTTAGTCCAGCCCTGCAAGTGTGGGTCAGAACAGAAAACAAAAGAATTTGGTTGTCCTTGGGCTGTCCTGTTGGTTGGAATTACGGCTACGCATCCCTCATACGGTGCTTTGAACGTTTGATTCCGCGCATGTGCGGATCCACAAGGACATGCGATCACGCCTATGCACATGTGCAAAAAGTCCTTCAGTGGACGCCGTCTAGACAATCCACAGCGGAAGCAGCATGCGATAAGACGATTCCCCCAGGGGAATGTCTGGTTGTGCGAGGATGGATTAAAAAGATCAAGATCAAATTTGAGCTGGCATAATGGCGGGATTAGCTGCCCGTCTGAACACACCCTGTTTCAATTCCGGGTGCAACAATAGAGTATCCAGTGACTCCTAGAACTACCCACTGTCACTTCCAGTTTGTACCCAGAAGTAATGTACTGGCACAGAGGCCAGCAGCAGTTTTTCTTTTACTTTTCTCCTGCTGCTACCCAGAGGGACAATGGGCAATGGGGATAACAGCCTAATCACAAAACCATCCTGATGGTTGAATGTAGCAATATAGCAACAAATGCATGTGGCTAGCTGGCTGTGGAATGGGAGCCAACATGTAGGATTTTCAAGCACCATTCCAGCAATAACTACACATACACCTACTAGTCCCATGAATCAATGGAGATTTGTTGGTGGCTCTGCCACTCACCTCCTCATGGTTCTTCTTCAGATAAGCCAGTTCCTCTTTCAGATTCTCAATCTGCATTTCGAGATCTGCCCTGGACAGGGTCAGCTCATCTAAGACTCTGCGCAGACCATTGATGTCTGCCTCAACATTCATGCGGAGAGCTTGTTCCGTCTCGAATCTGGGAGGTGCAAAGGGGAAGGAGATTAAGTGGCATATCCATTTCAATTTCATTCCCATACAGCTTAGGCTATATGAAGAGTTATTTCAGAAGCCCTCTTCCAACGTCATCATGGCCAAGTCTCCTCCTGTTAGCTATCGCATTTATCATCTTGGCTATTTTCATCTAAATTTGGCAAAACTACTGGACATTTTGAAAGCACAGGCAAGGCTGACATAGATGAAAATGTGTTTATTGATTTGGAAAATTTTGCATGCTACCTCTCCAGACCAGTGTTCTCTCTAAGCGGAGTTAGTGTGAGCTAGCTCACAGGTTTTTAGCCTTCGGATCACACGTTTTTGTCTTAGCTCAGGAAGGACGGTTGCAGAGCAAACTAATTTATGCAGTAGCCAAATCACCCGCTCACAACAACTTTAATGCCAGTAGCTCACAAAGCAGAATTTTTGCCCACAGGACTCCATAGCTTAGAGGGAGCATTGCTCCAGAGTCCAGACCTGATCAAGACAGCTTGCAACTAAATAATAAAAACAACCAGGGCCATAAAAAGGAGTTAAGAAAACAGATCAAGACATTAAATAGATTAAAACAATTCTTTTCACCAGCCTCAAAATCAAATCTTTCCACCACTATTTATTTTTATTTATTTATTTACTGCATTTGTATCCCACCCTTCCTGCACACAGGTAACATCATTGTTTCATTTACAATGTAATCAGTCAAAAATTAAAAATATTTAAAATAAATTAAAATTTAACAAAAATGGCAGCATAGCTTTCTCTGTTAGCTCCATCAGCTGTAAAGGTGGTAGTCATACCCCACTCTGAACCGGTATCAAGCACTTTATCATATGATCCCAATGATAAATCGGTGAAGGGCTGTTGTCAGTGTGCCTCTTCCTGTACCCACCTATCCTTACAGTAAATACAGTAAAAGTAAATACAGCAAAAGAGTATAAGTTGCAGTTGTTATAAAGTAAGTCGAGTCAGATCCATTGTGAGCATCAATGTGATATTAAACATTTTTTAAGTTTCAGAGAACAATTATTGTCAGTATGCTTTATTTCAGAAGCCAAAACGGGATAGGCTATTGCAGCTTCAAAAGGTTTAGGATAACAGATCTGGTAAACCAATGACAGCCTGGGCGGGAGGGTTTTAATAATTCTGCATGATCAGGATTATGACATCAAGTAGGGATCGAGGGGAAAGGAAAAATGGTCTCATGCGGAGATTCCAGGGAAGGTCTGATGATATTTGTGGCAGGGCATGTTTGGCAAGGTATCAGATGATGGGAAGCAGTTTGATGACTTCCTGACTCCTCTTTCTAAATACATCTTGTTTGTGTTCTGGACCCGTCTCTGTATTTCCACATCTCATCTTCTTTTTGTCCGTGCGGTGCATGCGTGTTCTAATTGAGTTAGTGACTTTTGATCTGCCTTGGCTGCTGGACTGATCCCTGAACTTTGATCCCTCAGCCCTGGAAATCAAGCTCCAGCCTTTGACATGTCTGAAGTAGCTCCTGCAGAGACCCTGCTCCACAGGAAAGAGTAAAGATTTTTCCATGGTGCAATAATACTGTGCATGAGAACAAAGCTTACTTGGTTCTGAAGTCGTCCGCAGCCAGACGGGCATTGTCGATCTGCAGAACAACGCTGGCATTGCTAATGGTGGTTGCTAGAATCTGGGAAGAGAAGACAAACATTAAGAAGCCAGGCCAAAGAGGCTTACCCCCACTGGATACTCCATATTTCAGGGAGAACTAGAGCAGGCAATGATGGATTTTTGGGGTAGAGCAACTGAACAACAACAACTACAACAAATCATTAATGACCCCACGGTGAGGTGCTTCGATCTCTCTAACACTTTCACTGCACCCGTCTCTACTACCATCTGATTGGTATATCTAAATGCTGCTAAAATATGAACGTTCAAATGGGTCCAGAGATAAATATGAGGGGACTGTAAAACAAGGAAGAGAATGATTTTCTGAGGTGGTTGTTATCCATTTGGTGTTCGTAATTAGTGTCAGGATTTAGGATCCATAAAGAGAACCATATCAGTGACACTTTAACAGTGTTTTCAGCTACACGTGCAAAAATAAAATACCATCGTAACTTGACGTGGATGGGCAGAAGGAAGAAAAGTTGTAGTAAATCAACTTGGTGTGTATTTGCTGCAGGTAATCCATGAGTAAATTAGGGATCTCTGGTAGTACATCTTTCATCTGAACCCTGTTGCCTCCTTGGCAGGGTTGTTGTGGGGTTGAATTAATAGAGCATCTTAAGTAGTTAAATTGCTAAATAAGCAGACTACTCTTGATCTCTACTACAAGATCATTGTTTAATTGTTATTAATCAACAGTCATTTATCTTGTGAAAGGGAAACGGCCTCAGACAGAGCCAAGTCCTGCCCTGCCCTGCCCTGCCCTGCCCTGAGGAGCTGTGAGCCCCTTGGTGAGCTCATCTGTTTGGCACAAAGAGTACATACTTGGGAGATAAGTAATATCCGCTACACATTAGAGAGTTCATGTGTCTGTCAGCTCATCTGTCACTCACTACCATTGTATACTTTTTAAAGGCATTTTTCTCCAACTAACTGGGATGAAATCACTGCAGTCTTGAAGCAATGTATTCTGGCTTTTTGCTGTTGGCTGTTCATGGGCCTGAAGCTGTTATCCTTTTAAGGGTTGTGTCACTTGAAAATCCCCTTTCATTCCAGACATCAGGAGCCTTCACTCTTAACAGCATTAAAGAATCTGGGAAGGCACTCCAACTGGATCTGGAAAAGCAGATTGATTTCATACACAATGGATAATGCACTTTCAATGCACTTTAGCCATTGTTTGCAAGTAGATTTTCCTGTTTTGCACAGGAAAATCCAGCAGCAAAAGACAATTGAAAGTGCATTATCCAACATGTCTGAAATTAGCCTACATCTTGCTGGAGGTCATCTAGGGCTGCGATCACACACACTAAATAATCCACTTTCGATGCACTTTCCAACTGGGTTTTGCCAGTTCACAGTAAAAGCTTTTTGGAAAGTGCATTGGAAGTGGATCGAAAGTAGATTATTTAGTGTGTGTGATTGCAGCCCAGCATTTTCTATCTGAGTTTAATCGCAAGGATCACGACAATGAGATCTGGAGAAACTATCTCAGTTGCAGGATCATTTGATTCCACCATGCGGTCTTCTAGGAAATGACTCAGAAATCTCAGCTTTAATTTTTTGAAGCAATCTTTTGGTCCTTGGAGCTATGAAGATATGCTTTAAAAGATGGGAAGCCAGAACCTGGTATCACAAGGGTTACTGAATGAGTCTTGAGTCTTCAACAGTTCCTTCTCCAGCCTCATGATGGGCAGAACCAAAATACGTTCTGCATGACGCTAAACATTGCACAATGCATTATGTCAGCTGAAAGAAATGTCAACACTTTGTTTGGATTAGTGACATTTGACTCCTCTTGGTGCACAATATGGATTCCCTTTGTACAGAACTTTAAAAACACACACACACACACACCTTTATTTGTGTATTCAGTACACAGGATACACAGCTCTGAGTAAGATCCCATTCACCTCCCAGTTAAAAGTAAGATCATCTTTTCTTGATCAGACCAATGGTCCATCAAACCCAGCATCCTGTTTCCAACTGTGGTCAGTCAGATGCCTCAGGGAAAGCCCACAAGTCAGGCCTGCTGACAATAGCCTTCCCCTGCTGACGGCTTAGAAGAATCTAAGGTTGTCAACCTCCAGGTGGCGGCTGGAGATTTTCTGGTATTAAAACTGATCTCCAGGCAACAGAGATCAATTCCCCACAGAAAATGGCAGCTTTGGAAGGTGGACTCTGTGGCATTCTACCCTGCTAAGACCCTTCCCCTCCCCAAACCCCGCCCTCCTCAGCCTCCACCCCCCAAAATCTCCAGGTATTTCCCAACCCAGACCTGGCAACCCTAGAAGTATCCAATGATTAGAGGCATTCTGCCTTTGTGGAGGTACCATTCAGCCATCATGGATAACAGGGAATCATAAACGTATCCTCCAGAGACTGGTTTAACCCCAACCTCCATACATCTCTCCATACACATTAGAATTGCAGCTTTCAGACAGAAGAGCAGCGCAATCTTTCCTTATTTATTTATGTACTTCATTTATACCATGCTTTTCTCCCTGATTGGGATGCAAAGCAGTTTACATTGTTCCCTTCTTCTCCATTTTATCCTCACAACAACTCTGTGAGGTAGGTTAGGCTGAGGGCATGTGGCTGGCTCAGGGTCACCCAGCAAGTTTCTGTGGCCATGGGGATTTGAACCTGGGTCTTTCCAATCCTAGTCTGACACTAACCGTTACACCTCACCGGCTGTCCATATGCTGCAATGTGCAAAATCTATAGTTGTTGTGGTACAAATCATCTTGTGCTCCATAACAACTCTGCATATATGTAGAATCAAAGTAGAAATCACTGAAAGTGTTACAGTGCCTGAGCAGATTTGCTTAGACCTATTCCGTGAAGTCCTTCTGAAACCATTCATTTAATAACGCTGATATTGAAGACTCAAGAGTCACAACAGTACCCTTTTAATATACCTCTTCAAAGCTATCTTCCCACCTTCTGCTATGTAATCAGTCATCAGTATATATCTCATGCCCATCTAGAGTCAGTTTGCTAGAATGTCCCCATCAACAGCAATCAATGTTTCCTTGAAGCCCCTTCCCTTACCTTGCTCTGCAAGTCTTCAATGGTCCTGAAATAATGGCTGTAGTCACGATCTGGACCAGGTCCCTGTTTCTTGTGCCATTCTCTGATCTTCACCTCCAACTCAGTGTTGGCTTCTTCCAGGGCACGCACCTTGTCCAGGTAGGAAGCCAGGCGGTCGTTCAGGTTCTGCATGGTCTCCTTCTCGCCCCCAGCCAGGAGGCCATCCCCGCCACCAACAACAAAGCCACCACCAAAGCTGCCACCAAAGCCACCACCAAAGCCTCCCCCCAGACCACCACCGAAGCTGTTGCTGCTGCAATAGCTGCCTCCATAGCCGCCACCAAGCGAGCTGCCTAACCCAGAGACGTAGCGGGAAGAAGAAATGGACAAGCCACCAGCTCCACCATGGATGCTCGGGGCTCGGTACCCGCCTCCAAGATGCACAGAGGACAGCCGAGAGGAGCCCCCGCCAAAACTCATGGGCCCCTTCATGGAGGAGGAGGAAGTGTATTGCCTGATGGTGGTGGTCATCTTGCCAGGAAATGGAGAGCCACCCAAGAGAGAGTTCTGAATGGCTGGGGAGGGTTAGCAGCTCCCGGTCTGTAATTCTCCTCTTATACCTGGGACAGAGGCGTTGGCACAGTGGGAAAAAAATCTGCTTTTACATTCCCTTGAGCTTTCATCACTCCCGGCATCCACGCCAACTTCCAAACTCATCTTTTTGCTCCATGTGTACATTCATGCTTAGGTCACATCCCAGTGTAGAACTTTTTCTTAGGAAAGGGTGTGCTTTGTTTTGGTTTAACTCTTTCTTCTTTTGTTTCGAAAGTTTCCATCAGCCATGACTCAGACAGGGTGGCTCCTCACCCCAGGCTACATTTTTTGTTTCCTGTATCCAGACTGTGGAATGTTGAAAGGGTCCTTGAGAAACACACCTTGATACCTTTTGAAGAAGCCAGCATTCTCTGCCTTAATGTTTTTTTCTTCATGCGCTGGCATTAAATATGTATATCCTAGAGTGCTCTTTGGGACTTTGAGCATAGGAAGCAGTCTTTGGCAAAGATCTTTTGACACTAAAGAGACCAACGAGAGTTTCACGGTATAAGCTTCTGAGAGGCAAAGTTCCCTTCATCCATCACGAGTGAAAAGGAGAACTCTGATCTACTCTGTTCATATCTGATGAAGGCAGCATTAACTCTCAAAAACAGAGACAGCACGAACTGGCTGACAAAATAAAGTTCATTACAAATTTTCACTGATTCGTAGTTTGTTAACTGAAGAGCCACCACAAACTTCCATGAATTTTGCTGTAGTTCATGGTGGTTTGTGAAGAATAGAAAGCAGGAGTTTAAATGGCTCGGAGCCTGTCATGATCTGGGCTGTGCAAGTAAGGCCTAGCAGGCCCAGGGAGCATGAGTAGCAGTGGAAGGAGGCTAGGCCTACAACTCCCAGAAGCCCCTGAGAGGTTTTGGAGCCAATTTTAGCCAATCTTAGAGAAAGGAGACTTATAATAAAAGAGCTGGTACAGAAGAAGAGCTGTTCTTTCTTCCAAGAGAGCAGAGCCAGAGGAAGGCTGCTGCTGAGAGAGGCCCTCACCCTGAGAGGAAGGGTGAGTAGACTCAGGCCCAATTGAGACAGTGGACTAGGGACTGTGAGTCTAGTCGCGTTAGGGCATTTGGTTTCTTTTCCCTTCACCCACTTATCATTATTGTTCTTGCACCTTGTTTGTTTCCCATATTGGGCTGACCTCCTGTAAAAATAAACCTTTTATTCTTGTTTACTCTGCCTGGTCCTCACACCTATTATTCAGCCAAATAAGGGAGGTCTGAAGGGTGCTCTGGGCCTTCTCAAGGGATCCTAAGTCCAGAGTAGTGGCAGCGTCAGGAGACATCCCACCTGAGCCATGACAGAGCCAGTTAAACCCCTGCTTTCTGCTCATCATGAAAAACATCTCCCGCCACTCAGCAGTTTGATTTAAATGGCTCAGATCCATTTAAACCACTGCTTTCTGCTCCCAACGAAAAGCAGCATGGAGCAAAAAGCAAGGAGTGAAATGCTTCCCAGTCATTTCACCCCCTGCATGTTGCTCACCGTCCAAGCTGCGATGAGCAGAAAGCAGGGATTTAAATGGCTCATTAATTGATATGAACCAGTTCAGTTCACAAACTGGCATATCTGTTCGTGGTTCAGTTCACAAACCAAACTGTAAAAATGGGCTTCATGTCCATCCCTACTCAAAAGTTTATATCATGAAACCCTTGTTGGTCTCAATGGTGCTACTAGACTCAGATCTAAGTATTCTGCTGCAGACCAACACAATTACCCTCTGAAACTAACAGCAATCAACAATCTTCCACAAGGCATGGAATGGAAGAATAGCACCACTGGTAGAATGTGCTTGGCCAGTAATTCCAGCAGTTGTTGCTTTCGAAAACTTCTCTTCCATCATGGCATCCTTTTCCAGGGCTTGATTGGAGCCAAGGATCAAAAGAGACCAATGCTTATTGGATGCCATGAATTTGCAGCCCTAGAAGATGTGACATAAAATGCCATGCCTTCTTTGTGCTGTGTTTTTCTTTCACCCCTGGGTAATCACCCCCGCCCACCCAGCGGTTCAAAAGCCCGTTAAAGGGCAAGTAGATAAATGGGGACCTACCCTTAGTAGGGTAGGGGCACCCCCTCGTCCTGAGGAGTGTGGTGTGCAGCGGTGGCGAAGGAACAGCGATGATGGCGGCAACGGCGGAATCCTGGCAGCAGAGACGAGGTGGCTTTGCGCAACGACAAAGCCAGTAGAGTGATCCCTGGTGGCCTGCGGAGATACAGCAGAAAGCAGCCGTCGCTAGCAGCAGAAGGCGCGGAAGACATCATCTCCCGGCGCGGCGGAGCCTACTGGACAGAGCCGAGGCCGGGAGAGACGAATCAACACGCCGAGAAAGCTGCCTCGCCGGAGAAGCGCCACGAGAGAGACGTCCTGCTGACCGAGGGAAGACAGCTGAGAGCCGAGGAAGCCGGAGGCCGGAGGCCAGAAGGGAGAGCTGCCACCACCGGGGTGCTAGGTAGGCTGACCCAACCCCTAAGAATGTGCCCATAGTTAGGGAATTGCAAAGTTACTAGCACTACAAACTGTAAACCGCCCAGAGACCCCCATGGGGGGGGGGGGTTAGGGCGGTATATAAATCGAATGATAAATAAATAAATAAATAAATAATCACGGGTTATTTTATTCAGCTGAAGTAAAAGTGTGTGTGTGGCTGCCAGGCTGGATGGAGCGCAGGTACCTTACCTCTTTTCAGAGCATTTAATGCTCCCCTGGTCATAAAGACAAATATAAATGGGGAACCCTTAGTGTACAAGTATAGCCGCTTGTGTGGTTTGCCATTGCCTTCCTCTGTGTAGCAACCCCAGGGCTTTCCTTGGTGGTCTCCCATCCAAGTACTGACCCTGCTTAGCTTCCAAACTCTAATGAGTTTGGACTACTCAGGCTGCTTTTGTTGTTGTTCAGTCGCACAGTCGAGTCTGACTCTTCACGACCCCATGGACCACATCACGCCAGGCCCTCCTGTCTTCCGTCATGTTCCGGAGCTTGCTTAATTTCATGTTCATTGCATCAATGACACTGTCTAACCACCTCATCCTTTGCCATCCCCTTCTTCTTTGACCTTCAATCTTTCCCAACATCAGGGTCTTCTCCAGTGAGTCCTCCCTTCTCATTGGGTGGCCAAAGTATTTGAGCTTCAGCTTCAGTATCTGGCCTTCCAGGGAACAGTCAGGGTTGATTTCTTTTAGGATTGACTGATTTGATCTCCTTGCAGTCCAGAGGACTCTCAAGAGTCTTCTCCAGCACCATAATTCAAAAGAATCTATTCTTCGGCGCTCGGCCTTCCTTATAGTCCAACTCTCGCAGCCCTACAGTACCACTGGGAATACCATTGCTTTGACCGTGCGGACTTTTGTTGGCAGGGTGATATCTCTACTTTTTATTATGCTGTCTAGGTTTGCCATCGCTTTCCTCCCAAGGAGCAGGCGTCTTTTAATTTCATTAATACAGCGGGACCACGGAGATACTGCACTCAGTGAAACAACCACAAAATATCCCATGAAATAACTATGTTCAAGGTCTGCTACCACTCAAGGTTTTTATAAAAGAGTATGTTTAACACAATGCATAAATCAAAAACAATACATGAAATAAATGTTCCAGTTAGCTTATGGCATTTAACACTAAGGTTTAGAAAAATACACAAAAACCCTTCCCAGTCAGACCAATGAATAGGCTATACCAGGGGTCATTTCAGAGAAAAAGAGGTGCAGGAGCTCATTAGCATAACTCATTAGAATAACTTATTTGCATATGCCACATCCCCTGACATCACCGGAAGTGTGTCAGAAGGCAACACCCACCACTCAAGCTCCACTGAACTGTTTTGGATTTCTAGCTATTGGGGGAGGGGAACGTGCAGATCTGTCCTCGCAGAGGAGGGAGAGCCTGTACCTGAATAAAACCTGGTCTTAAAGGTGCCACTGGACTGTTTTGGACCGGGGGGCCGGGGGGGAGCTCTGCAACTTACCTGACTGCTTCTTGCTCTGACTGAGGGCTGCTGGGAGCAGGGGGTGGGGCTTGTTGCATGTGCCTGCCCCCTGAGCTCTTTACTGCTGGAGCTCCGCTCCTGTGTGCTCCTACAGGAAATGACCCTTGGGCTATACACAGTCCATAGATACACTGTGGTCTTCTTATTTTTTCTCAGTTGCCAACTTCCAGGTCTGCAAGGAGGCTGTAACAGGCTGTCTGACTTCTCTTGTCGGCCGCGAGAGTTTCAACTATGTTTCTTCTTCAGAGCCAGATTCTTGTGGAACCATACTGTTTAAACATTCTTCTTTCTCCCAAATGGGCTCATACACTCCTAATGACAAATGGTAGGGACCAAGGGAAGACCATCAAGACGTTTCAATGATCTCCCACAGTGGCTGGTAAAACAGAACTGTGACGCAATCATAAATATACACAGAAAGACAAGATCAACTGCATCATGCATATATCAAGTCAAAAACAAAGGAAAAATCAATCTCACCCCGATTTCCAGAATAATACAGGCACAGCAAAATCGCTTCAGTGGAATCCCAGCAAGGCAACATGGCCATGCAGTATTTAACCACATACTGGAAGCATTGTTGCACGATGTGCCTACATCACCCAGAAGTGATGTTGGCACGTCAGTGACATTGGAGGGGGGGGCAACGCTCTGAGTTTTGGGCAAAACTCTACAGTAAAATCTGTCTTAAAACATAGAGTTCTGCCCAAAACCCAGAGTATTCCCTCCAATGTCACCGATGTGCCTACGTCACTTCCAGGTGATGTAGGCACATCACATTTATTTCTGGTAATGTCGCTGTTTTTTTGGGGGGGATCCTCCTGCCAGTCAGCTGGCCAGCAGCAGGCAGGAGCCGACAAAACCAGGGGATCCCTGACCTCGACTGGGGAATGGCAACCCTATGTGGTAGAAATAATAAATATAGCACTTCCGGTTGATGGCAGCACGCTAGCATACTCACCTCCCGGACCTCCCGGGGGTGAAGCTGCGCTCCAGCCGAAGGAGGGGGTGCACAGGCTCGTCACCCTCCCCCAGGGACCCGGCGATGGGACCCTGGCCATGGAACTTTTAAGAGGTTGCCTCTTCGATGGCGGAATGCCGGAGAATTGAGGCGCCTCTTCATTCCGGTGGTTCTCCATGCTGAGAGACCGAATGGACTTAAGTGACGCCGACCGGGGCAAGCGCAGGAGATCGAGCATCAGAAATTAAGCCGAAAGCGAGGTCGAAAGACCAATTACGAACATGAGTCAGTTTTTTTAAAATATTTTTATTGATTTTATCCTGTAACCCACACCCAATATAGTATAACATAAACTGTCAAGCATATTTACATAGAAGAGCATACAACCAAGATGATTCCTCTTGATTAATATCTAAACTCCTCCTAACCCGTTCGTTTAATTTTCCATTTAAGTAGTTTTCCCCATTTCTTGTCATTTGTTTTTTCATCTTTCCCATTTAGTAAATTCGACAACTTATCCATTTCAGCAACTTCAAACCATTTCTGAACCACTTCTAGTTTATCCGGTAATTTCTCGGTTTTCCAGTATTTGGCATAACACATTCTGGCAGCTTTCATACAATGTAACAACAGGTTCTTTTTTTCTTTCCCTTCTATATCTGTTACCATATTTAATAGAAAGATTTCGGGATTTAATGGAATTGGTACTTCTAACATTTCTTCTAACATCTTTCTGATCCCCTCCCAGTATTCCCTAGCCTTACTGCATGTCCACCACATGTGGAAGTACGTACCAACATTCTGACGACATTTCCAACAGATATTTGTCGAATTATTAGAATACTTTGCTAACCTTGAGGGGTATAAGTACCACCTGTGTGCCACTTTATAGATGTTTTCTTTAAATGCGGTTGCCCTCGTAATGTTTATGTTTGTCTCCCATATCTTCAACCATTTATGCTGCTCTATATCGTGCCCTAAATCTTTGTTCCAAGCTCTTAGACTGGCCCATAACCCCTCCTCCTGTGTTTTCCCATCCAATAATATTCTGTATAGCCTCTTTATCAGTTGGTTCTCCGATGTTAACCATATCTTGTCCAAATCTGTTATTTTATCATAAAACCCGGTTTTCAGATCTTCTTTAAATCTTGATTTTAATTGCATATTCTGTAACCATGTCAAATCAATTTTTTGGGCTTTCAGAGTTTCTGCTGATTTTAAGTTGTTTTCATTATCCAACAAACTATCATAAGCACAGCTGTTACCATGTGTGTACAGGGTTGGTATTTCTAAGGCTTCTATAGGGGCTACCCATCTAGGTATCTTCTTATAATATTGTGATGTAATCTCTCTCCAAATTCTTATCAGACCTCCTCTCAGGTAGTGGAGTTCGAAGTATTTCTTTTCTTTGTTATACCACAAAGTAGCGTGCCACCCCATTGGGAGATCATAACTCTCCAGTTTTAGGAGTCTACTATTAGAAAGTGTAGCCCAGTCCTTTATCCACACTAAGGCTGCGGCCTTGTAGTATAGCTCCCAATCCGGCATTGCAAAGCCACCTATCTCCTTCCTACTCTGCATCAGCCGTTGATTGAATCTTGGTTTTTTCCCCTGCCAAATAAATCGAAAGCAGATCTTTCCCAATTCTTTAAAGAATTCCTGATTCCTAACAATAGATATTGTTTGGAAAAGAAACATCACTTTCGGTAAAATAGCCATTTTGACTGTGGCAATTTGACCTAGTAGAGATAACTGTATATCTTTCCAGTTTTCCAGATCTTTCTTAATTTCTGAGAGTGCCTTCCTATAGTTATCTTTAAAAAGTGAACTACATTTGTTTGTTAACCAAATTCCTAAGTATTTAAGTTTCTTAGTTAATACAAATCCTGTCTTTAACATGAGTCAGTTTTAAAGCACTTTTAAAGGGAAAAAGATAGCTGCCCACCCCACCCCACTGAAAGGGAAAAAGGTGAGCGGGGGAGGGACACCTTCCATGCGCATGAACTTTTGAGCATTTGAGGGGAGGAGCGGAAGAAAACGTGAAGGAAACTGTCTAGAAGTACTTACCAAAGCGAGTTCAAGCGTTCAAGCGCTCATTCAGAGACTTTTAAAAATTGCAAAAGTAAACAAACGATAAAGATGGTGGGGAAGAATGACAAAGAAAAACTTTTGAAATCGAAAGGGACTGAGAGCCCGAAACCGGAAGTTACCAGTGAGTTGGCAAAGACCATAGCCAAATTCATGCGTCCCCTGCTGGAACAGCTGAATAACTTCAAGGAACAGATGTCAACAATGACTCAATGTATCACCTCTCAGCAAACCCAGATAAATGAGACATTGCAAATGATGAAGCAAAACACTGAGAAGGTGAATGAAGTGGATGCAACTACCCAAAAAGTGAAGAAAAAAGTGCAAAAGCTGGAAAGGAAACAAATTTCCACGGAAGATCAGCTGCTGCAATTGCAAATGAAAAAGGCTAATATGATTCTTCGCTTCGAGGGCATGCCAGAGAACAAGGGGGAGAATCTTAAAGAAGTGATGAGCGAACTACTACCCCCAGTGACAGAGATGAAGGCAGAATCATTGCTAAGCGATATGGATGTGGTTTATAGATCATATTCAGGCTACATAAAGAAAAATAATCTGCCTGGGGAAATTGTGGTAAGATTCTCGAAGAGGCATGTGAGGGATGCAATCCTGAAAGCAGTTTCTGGAATATCCCTGAAAGTGGGAGAGAATGCCATCAGAGTTTTAAAGGACATTCCATTTGAAATAAGACAACGGAGAAAGAAGTACAAAGATCTTGTGCTTTTTCTTCAGACAAATTCAATTGGATATAAATGGCTAATTCCAGAAGACGTCACCTTCAAGATCAAGGATAAAAAAGAAAAGATTGACTCTGTTCTGAAAGCTCGGGAATTTCTAAGGGTCCAATTGGGAAGGCCAGAGAATGGAAAAAAAAGAAGAGGACAGCAAGTCTAGTGGCGAGCTGGACTCGGGTTCTTCCAGAGAGGACTCTCTGTCAGAGCAAGGGGCAGCAGCCCCTAAAAGTCCTTATAAGTTGCTGAAGAGACAGGGAAAGGAGAAGTGAAGGCTGAAGGACTCTGAATTGTGCCTTTGAGAACTTTGAAATGGGATGATTGGGGGTACTGTTTTTAGACAGTTAAGTTTAAGATTCAAAGAAAAAGTATTATAAATGTTTGACTCAGTTTATAATGATATAAAAGAAGGGAAGACTTGATGTAATTAAGCTAGTGGGGTGATCTCCTCTCTTGGGTTTTTAGTCAGTAGTGGGTTCTTTACTTTAGCCTGTAAATGTAGTTCCCTCCCCCTTTTTTCTGTGATAGTTTTGTAGTGTTATAAAAAATAATAAAAAATCCCCTCCGGGGGCTCAAAAAAAAAAAGAAATAATAAATATAGCTGCAGACGGGGGACAAAAAAAAAGTAGGTTGGTTGGTAGGTGGGAAGAAGAGAAGGAAACACGAATAGGTGAGGATACGGGGGGCAGGGAGAAGAAAAGAAGAAATAGTGTAAGGAGAGGGATACAGGGAAAGTGAGTTGCCCCCACAAGTTCCCCATCAGACAACTTAGCCTGGCCCAGACTGGCAGCTGGCACCACACAACTCAACCAGTGTTCTCCCAGGGAGAGGATGCCAGGGGAAGAGAAGGAGGGAAAGCTGAAGAAAGATGGGATGTTAAAGGTAAGTTGGCTGGTGGGTGAGAAGGAAGCTGGAAAAGGGGAGAGTGACGGAGGCTATGGGGGCTTGTGGGTCCCCCAATTGTTATATCTAATTCTGAAACAGACAATAGAGCGTGGCTCAAAAAAATCCACACTATGGGGCTGAAGTAGATTCGGGGGGTCTGCAAGGGAAAGAAGGAAGCAGGGAAGGAGGAGATGCTATAGGATGCTGGGGGAGACAAAAAAGAAATATTGTGGGGAGGGACATTGGGGGGGGGATGCCCCCAGCAAGCTCTTGTAAATACCCACTTATCTGACATATTTAGAATAGAGGTTTCAGTGTTCCGTGGTGGATCTGCCCAGTCCTGTACCAGAGATCCCAATCCTGTGTTCCATGGTGTGATCAAAGACATACATATAAATAACAACTAATGACATCTTCGGGTGGGTCAGAAAGTCCTGCCAAGTATTTTTACGATTTTCCGAAGCAGGCCCTAACAATTCCATCCCAGCAGCTATAAATTCTGCCTTTTGCAAACCAGCTACCTCAAAGGGAAGTGAAGCATGACAGGCTGCAAGCAAGATGACAGCTGCCGCTTGTAAAAGAGACACCTGGGCGAGCCCAGCTACTGAGCCAAGAAACTTCCTTAGGAAGGAAATAATGGATTTAAACAAGCCTTTGGATCATTTTATGGCTTCTTGACAGGTAATGGGAGGAGGGCTTGCAGAGCCTTGTAATTAGCCCTTTGCAGAGAATTTTTTTAAAAAAATATTGGAGCAGAGTTTTTCTGTTGTTGTTCAGTCGCACAGTCGAGTCCGACTCTTCGCGACCCCATGGACCAGATTACACCAGGCCTTCCGGTCTTCCGCCGTCCTCTGAAGTTTGCTCAACTTCATGTTCGTTGCATCTATGACACTGTCTAGCCATCTCATCCTTTGCCGTCCTTGTCTTCTTTGACCTTCAATCTTTCCCAGCATCAGGGTCTTCTCCAGTGAGTGCTCCCTTCTCATTTGGTGGCCAAAGTATTTGAGCTTCAGTTTCATTATCTGGCCTTCCAGGGAACAGTCAGGGTTGATTTCTTTTAGGATTGACTGATTTGATCTTCTTGCAGTCCAAGGGACTCTCAAGAGTCTTCTCCAGCACCATAGTTCAAAAGAGTCTATTCTTCGGTGCTCGGCCTTCCTTATAGTCCAACTCTCGCAGCCATACCTGACTACTGGGAATACCATTGCTTTGACCATGCGGACTTTTGTACCTAGCTTTAAAAAAAAACATTCCAGATCATGGTCAAATCCCTTTTAGAGAGCCTAAGATAGAGTTTTTGGCATGTTCTCCCCAATAACTAGAAACCAGCCATGGCTGCCTTCCATGGATAAAGCCATCAACTGCAGTAATGGTCCAGAATAGAGTTGCCAGCTTCCAGGTGGGACCTGGGGATCCCTCAGAATTACAGCTCTTCTCCAGACTACAGAGATCAGTTCCCCTAGAGAAAACGGCTGCTTTGGAGGGTGGACTCTGTGGCATTGTACCCCACTGAGGTCCCTCTCCTCCCCAGGCTTCAACCCCCAAATCTCTACCTGAAGCTGGCAACCCTACTCCCCCATCTCCCACCGGCGGCCAGGCAACCCTAGTCCAGAACAAGAAACAAAATTCATGTTGTACCTTTTTTAGGGCCAACCAAAATGGTACAAAATATTGTGGAAGCTGTCAAGTTCATCAAAACTCTTCAGTCTAGATTTTACACAAACAAAAGGGGGTGGGAGCAAATGTTCCAGGTTAAAATCTTATCTTGCCATCCCTTTGATGTTAAATGCTCACAGATCCTAAATTAATTGCTATAGGTGTTAGATTACAGCATTTGCATTCTGGGAAGAAGAAAAATACAACGGCCCCTAGAACTTAGCGCAGGTCTGTTTATAGATTTCCCCAAAGAGGTCTGGTTTTCCCCAGGCACTTAGAGACAAACGATAGGGACACTAACTCATGACACAAATACCATTTGAGCTTCCATTACATGATTATATGAACCAGAGTGGTGTAGAGGTTAGCATGTTGTACTAGGATCCGGGAGGCTAAGGTCTGAATCCCCCCACTCTGCCATGGAAACTCACTGGGGCCATGGTCAGACGTGCCATTTGGTGTGGAGGGGAAGTGAGCATATTTTCCCCAGTTGAAATTGACATGGCATTGCACCATCACACATCCTTTGTAGCTGCGGGCCCAGCCTGTCACTGCCGGATCAAATGGCTTTTTTGGCTGAGGGGGGGGGGTTGCCTTTTGTTTCCCATGCACATAAACGAGGAATTGTACCTCCACACTGAGGGTTCCCCATGGAGTATACGGTTATGCACATACTGCTAAGTGAGGAAAGGTCATTCCACCCCAACTCAGTGCTCTTTTTCCCCTCGCTTAGCAGTATGCACATAGCCACATACTCTATGGGGAACCTTCCACGTGGAGGTTCAATTGCTCGTTTATGCACATGGAAAACAAAAGGCAAAAAAAACCCCTCTCGCCCAAACATGGTGTCTGATTGCACAGTGATGGGCTGAGCCCGCAGCACAAAGGGATATGTAATCACGCGACTGTGTCAAATTCCTCCAGAGGAAATAGGGGCACTTCCCCTCCGCACCAAATGGCACATCTGACTGCAGTCTAAGAAGCCCTTCAGTCCCATGACAATCTGCCTGCCATTCCCTTTGCCTCCTGGTTATTCTGGCATCCCAGTCAGCATTCTAACAGAACTTAACTTAGAGATTTCATTTCCTTTTTTTAAAAGAGCCATATTTGGTTCCAGAGCCATAGGTTGTAGACTCCTGGTCTAAAAGCACATGACACAATTGTGCCGTTGCAGCTAAGCAGGTATGGTCCTGTAAGCTCCCTGGATGGGAACCTGCCTGGGAACCAAGTTGCTCTGAGGAAGAATTATTAATTATTATTAATAGTAAACCATGATCATATAGTGCTTTGTGGCAAAAAGCCTTACACCCTAAAATTAGTGCTGGTGTTTGCAGCTGGCAACATATAACCCTTTTTATAAGCTAACCTGACCTTATGTCTCTTTCCTGTTTTTTGTAGTCAGGGTGCTCTGGGCCCAGATATAGAGAGAGTGATCTTCTTCTTGCTATTCATGGTAAAGTCATGTTTTGTTGGAATATGCAAGGTCTATAGTGCAGCCTTATGAAGAAGATCTGGAGATCATTCTACCAGGGGACAGCTGAAGGACTTGTAGTTAGCATAGCTAGACTAGGGACTTCCCACTTTTTTCAAATTGTGTCCTTGCTTTCTCCTGATTGGCTCTTCTGGAGACGTCCTGCTCCTGCAGAGCTTCCTGTTGCCCTTTGTTCCTTTTACTGCAGATAGATTGGTTAGTTTAGGGCATAGGTGTCAAACATGCGGCCTAGGGGCCGGATGAAGCCCTCGGAGGACTTCTATCAGGCCAGCAGTGGAACTGGCTATCTTCTGCTTTTTCTTCCAGTTCTGCTGCTGCTGCTGCATCATTGTAGGTTTGCAGCTTACAGATACACACCTGAACAGCATACTCAAGATTGCAACAGCACAGACATGTTGATGCAATAATTCAGAGCAAGAGGTGTCAGTTATCAGAAATATTGCAAGAGTGCTAATGCTTTAAGCATGTTTTTGTTTTAAGTTAAAAAAACCCTTGTGTTTGTGTCCTTTATAAAGTTTATATCTCCGCTACCTGGCATTACATTTTATGACACACATGGTCTGGCCCAACAAGATCTCATTTATGTCAGATCCGGCCCTCATAACAAGTGAGTTCGACACTCCTGGTTTAGGATTTCTCTCAGTATGTTCTAGAACAGTTTGTTCTTCTATAATAAACCTACTTATATTTCTTTGAAACAGTCAGTGCTCCAGTTCCTTTAATATTTAAACTGGCCCCACTGGTGGACCTCCTGATGGCACCTGGTATTTTTGGCCACTGTGTGACAGAGTGTTGGACTGGATGGGCCATTGGCCTGATCCAACATTGGCTTCTCTTATGCTCTTATGTTCTTAAACTCTGCCAATATATTTAACCCCTTAGGAGCTTCCCCTTGGCTCTTCCCATAGGATCCTGAATGGGAATCAGTTTCCATCTCCTCACCTGAAGGAAGTTTGGGTCCAGCTGCACCTTTAAGACCAACAAAGTTTGATTCTAGGTATAAGCTTTCATGTGCACATAGACTTCTTCACATACAGATATTTGAAGAAGGGTGCTTGCACATGAAAACTTTTGCCCAGAATTGAACTTTGTTGGTCTTAAATGTGCCATTGGACTCCAACTTTGTTCTGTTTCTTCAGACCAACACAGCTACCCACCTAAGCCCATCTCCTCAACTGTATGTGATATTCCAACCTGTGCATACCGTGGATTTCTTCAGAATTGCTTCAGGCAGGTTTACTTAGAATTCCTGTATCCTTGATTCAATAAACTGAAGCCAGAACTATAGCAATCATTTGCCTTTGAGGGGAAATGTGGGGCTTTCTTTGTGGGTTGTTGGTGCCATTTTGATCCTTTAAAGTATTGGTTTACTAAAATTAAATTAAACTGCATTTTCTAGTAAGGCTTGTAAAACTGCATTGACAAATTCTGGTTTTATTATTGCTGAAAGGATATAAATGGACAATTCATAGAATCATAGACTCCCAGAGTTGGAAGGGGCCACTAGGCCATCTAGTCCAACCTTTGGCTCAATGCAGGATCAGCCTAGAGCATCCCTGACAGGTGTTTGTCCAGACGCTGCTTAAAGACTGCCAGTGAAGGGGAGCTCACCTCCTCCCTAGGCAGCTGATTCCACTGTTGCGCAACCTTTATTGTAAAAAAGTTTTTCCTAATATCCAGCCAGTACCTTCCCACCCTTAATTTAAACCCATTATGGCAAGTCCTATCCTCTGCTGCCAACAGGAACAGCTCTCTGCCCTTCTCTTAAACCTTTTGGAACATCTCCCAATTTTTTGCTTGTTAGTCCTTTTAACTTAGCTTCTTTAGTTGACCTGTCCATGATTGACAACCCTTCAAATACTTCAAGAGAGCTATCTTGTTCCCCCGCAACCTCCTCCAAACTGAACATTCTCAAGTTCCTCAGCCTTTCCTCATAGGGCTTGGTCTCCAGGCTCCCAATCATCCTCGTCGCTCTCCTCTGTACCCACTCCATTCTGTCCACAGCCTTTTTGAAGTGAGGCCTCCAGAACTGCACACAATATTCCGGGTGCGTCCTGACCAATGCAATGTACAGCGAATCTATGACATCTTGTGATCTGGATGTTATGCCTCTGTTGATGCACCCCAAGATCCTGAAGCCAATGCCTCGAGGGCGCTAAAGTTCTTTCACTTGTGTGGCTAGCTGATAAACCACACAGTAAAACAATTATCCAGGCAGTAAAGGGTAACAAAAGAATTTATTCGAATAAAGGAACAGCTCGTAGATGTTCAATGTGTTACAGCAGGGAGCTTGCTTATATGCTCTTCTTGCTCCTCCTCACTTTACATCATCACTGACATAATTTAGACATGCTCAGTTCAGTTTCATTTGTCTGGTCAGTCATCAATCACATATTTGACTTGGCTGCATCTCAGCTCCTACAATGCAGGTGCACTGCTCATTATGTTGATTTATATTACTTTTGGCTGTTTTCCTAGACTCCTTTCACCTGAGTTCATTTTTTAGTACAAACTTAGATGTTTTCATTACAAAAATGGTTCTTTCACCTTAATACATGCATATAAAAGTATAACAATATTCTTAAAGCATTTTATAAACTTATTTTATAAACTTATTTTTATAAACTTATTTTCAGTAAAAGGTATACAAAATATGAAAACATATCATTACAATGACATTCTAAAGAATTAAACCCTTTATATGAATTATTTTAGTGTTTTAAAGTAGCCTATGGCATAAGTGCTTGTAGATGCACTGAATCTATCAATCAGTTTCTATTTTGGTCCATCAGAATATTTTTGATAATTTTATAAAGCCATTTTTGTCTAAATTAAAGTTTTAATTTGTAAAATACACCACCTTATTTTAGCCAGCAGAGGGTCCTCTTTTATAATCCACCTTGAGTCCAAGTGAGAAAGGCGGACTATAAATAACATAAATAAAAATGTAAAAATTAAATAAATTAGGAATGAGAAGTAAACATCCTGACTTAATCCTGGCTTATAGCCTGATGGCTCCTATGCTAAAGCAGCAGCTGGGACATCAGCTGGGTCTGGTGGGGGGGTGGGTACAATGAAACCCGCATTTGTTGAAGGCAGAGCAGGATTTGAATGATCCCAGCCAAGCCAGATCCTGGGTCCCGGTCACACGGGCCGGAAAAAGCGGGGGGGGGAGTGCACGGCCGCCCGATCACACGTCCTGTCGAGGTTCCGTGGTTAGGGGGTGAGGTGCCGATCACACGGTTATCCAGCAGCATGGCAAAGAAGCGGCAAGGCACGAACACAGCAGCAATCGCTAGGCACTGCTCCTATGGCAAACGGGTGTTCATTTTACCACAGTTTGTGCGCATGCGTCGTTGGGCGCTTTTGTGCATCCTGCGGAGACTGGGGGGGGGAACACCCTTGTTTGCGAAGGAACATCGGCGGGCGCCAGATGCCACAGGAGTCCACCGGAAACGCGATCAGATGCCCGCCCTTGCCCTGTGGTGTCCGGGTGTCCAGGGATCGTAGGTACTAGTTTTTTAGTCCGCATCTTCAGTGGGATGCCATGGGCTAACCACAGGAGCACTACGCTTCCCAGATGTTGCGGTATGACCGCGCCCAGAAAATCCGCCTATCATTTGTATCTTTAGCGCGGCAAATGCTCCGTGTGACCGGGGCCCTGGTTTCACAAATTAACTATAGCAAAAATAGAACAAAGTTTGAGTCCAGTGGTGCCTTTAAGACCAACAAAGTTCAATTCTTCATGTGATGGCTGAACAGAGACAGTTTGTGGCACTGGGACAGTTCATCTGGTAACAGAGGTTGCTACTGGAGCAAGAACTTTAATTGTATAGCTGCACTCACACAAAGGCCTTTTGGGCTTACTTAGGTCTCTATTGTAAATAGTAGGCTAGCAAGTCTGAATTTGTTTCCTTGATGGAATAATCAGCTGAAGCTTTAGTTGATATGTTAGAAGGCACCAGTTTTAATCAGACTGAGAGCTGATGAAAGGGTTGTTTCTTAGTCTCTTTGTAGTTTTGGTATGTTACAGTAGCAGAGCGTGAGAAAATATCAAAGCTGGCCCTCTTTTTTAACAATGAGAGGAGGAGGAGGAGGAGGAGGAGAAGAGGAGGAAGAGGAATTGGATTTATACTCCGCCCTTCACTCGGAGTCTCAGAGCAGCTTACAAACTCCTTTCTCTTCTTCTCCCCACAACAGACACTCTGTGAGGTAGGTGGATCTGAGAGAGCTCTGACAGAAACTGCTCTTGAGAGAACTATGACTGACCCAAGGTCACCCAGCTGGCTGCATGTGGAGGAGTGGGGAATCAAACCTGGTTCTCCACACTGGAGTCCACCACTCTTAACCACTACACCAAACAAACTTCTACCTGTTGCCATCTCCAGTACGGACCCTGAGTAGACAGGGTTGCCAGCTCTGGGTTAGGAAACTCCCAGCAATTTTAGGGCTGGCATCGGCGGAAGGCAGGGTCCGGGGAGGGGAGAGACCTTCGTGGAGTATAATGCTGTACAGTTCAGCCTACAAAGCAGCCATCTTCTGCAGGGGAACTAGGGTTGCCAGGCTCCAGGTGGGGCCTGGGGATCTCCCACTTTTACAACTGATCTCCAGCTGACAGAGATCAGCTCCTCCAGAGGAAATGGCAGCTTTGGAGGGTGGACTCTCAGGCACTGTGCCATGATGAGGCCCCTCACCAAACCCTGCCCTCTTCCAGATCCATCCCCAAAGTCTCCAGGTATTTTCCAACCCAGACCTTGCAACTCTAAGAGGAACTGATTTTGGTTGTCTGAAGAACAACTGTAAAAGTGGGGTAGCTCCAGGTGCTGCCTGGAGATTGGTAACCCTGTGAGGGCATCACTTTGGGCGGTTAATGGGCTTATTCAGATTCCTGTCCTGAAAGGTCCGAGCAGTCATTCCAAGACCTGATAACGCATTCTCTTCCTGAAAGCCGTAACGGGAGCGTCTCCTCTGCCTTTGTCTCTGAGGAATTCAGGGGCCTTGAGACCCTCTTGGAGGGTCACTGTGGGAGAGCCCTGGGCAGGGACACCGAGCCGGAACTCTTCCTTGGGAGTGAGCCCCGTTGCGTAGAGTAGACCTGCTTAGAATGGCACTGCAAGTGGGGAGGCTGCCAAGCAGAGATGGAAAGAAATGGACAGAAAGGAAACCATGCATTGACAGTCAACAGGGAGTACAGGGGCCAACTCCTGGAGATTTGGGGGTGGAGGCTGGGGAGGGGAGGGTTTGGGGGAGGAGAGGGACCTCGGCAGGGCATGCCACCCACTCCACTCTCTGAAACAGTGATTGGCTCCAGGGAAACTGATGTTTGTAGTCTGGAGATCAGTTGTGATTCCAGGAGATCTCCAGGCCGCACCTGGATGTTGGCAATCTGAGCAACAGATCCCTAGAATGCTGTTGCCAAGCTCACGTGCTGGCATATTTTAGTGCCAGAAGTGTCTCAGAGTTATATTTTTTTAATTTCAGAAGATTTTACCTACTGAACACCTTCCTTCAATACATAATAGCTGCCTTAAGTTATTTCTTACCATTCTTTAAGGCTCTTTGCAATTCTGATAGTCATCCTAAATCAGTTTTCTTAACCCAGCAGTTTTCATGCTCTAAAAGCCATCTTTCAACACAAGCTTCAGTGTCCCAAATTAAGAATTTAATTTTTTTTAAAAAAAACCCACAATCTCAGGTGGAGCAATAAGTCATTCACCCCTCCCTGGCTATGACCCAGTGCCTGGAGGCTATCTTGTAATTCCCTCATAAAGTTTTGAAATCTCTCAGAAAAGATCTCAACTTCAGGCCAGTACAGCATCATCCATATTTGAGATGGTTTATTTCAGTGGGCTTCAACTCTTAGGATGAATTGTGGCCATTCTGTGAATGTTTTTGGAAGGACCTGTCTCACATTACATATTAGGTCAACCAAGACCATTATTTTGGAATGTGTTCAAAAATCCCTTTGGATGATCAGATATATTTCATAGAGTACTGGCAGTCTACTGTGACATTATGGCTCAACAAGTCAAATCTAGTCACTACCCTGTCTAGAACTGTCTGTTCCCATGGGTTGGATCCAGTCTAGATTTTCTACCAAATGAGAAGGACTTCTGTCAGCAGAACGGAAATTTCCTGCCTTGCCCCACCCACAGCAGCCCACTGATCTCCCTGAGATGCTGCTGCTCATCGGCAGGGGACCCTCAGGAATGGCAAAGTTCCACAGGAGGAAAAAGAAATCACCACTTCTGTTTTTAAAGGTAACCTCCATTTTAGATGAGGTAACTCTCTGAACACGAATATCAGGAAGCAACACCAGGTGAAGGCCTTGGCCTCTATGCCTAGTTGCCAGGCCTGCTGTGGAACTGGTTGGCATCTGTGTAAGACAGGATGCTGGACCACTGGTTTGATCCAGCAGGGCTGTCATTATGTTCTTATCAGGGAAAGGCTTTGGCCTCTATGCCCTGCTGTTGGCCCTCCAGAGGAACTAGTTGGCCACTATGTGTGAGACAGGATGCTGTACTAGATAGACCACTGGTCTGATCCAGCAGGGCTCTTCTGATGTTCTTATAAGGGGAAGGCCTCAGTGTCTATGCCCTGCTGTTGGCCCTCCAGAGGAACTGGTCAGCCACTGTGTGAGGTAGGATGCTGGACTAGATGGACCACTGGTCTGATCCAGCAGGGCTCTTCTGGTGTTCTTATAAGGGGAAGGCCTCAGTATCTATGCCGTGTTGCTGGCCATCCAGAGGAACCAGTTGGCCCCTGTGTGAGACAGGATGCTGGACTAGATGGACTACTGGTCTGATCCAGCAGAGCTCTTCTTATGTTGTTATCAGGGGAAGGCCTCGGCCTCTATGCCCTGTTGTTGGCCCTCCAACACGATGCTGGACTAGATGGACCACTGGTCTGATCTAGCAGGGCTCTTCTTTGGTTATTATGTGGCTATTCTGGAAATTCCTATCATTTCAGGAAAACTAAAGATAGTAGGGCAAAGAGTGCCGCAAAACCATCTCATTAAAAAAAACAACAGAAAACCTCTGGTTTGAATGCATGAAATGAAGAAGCTTTATTGGAGATTAGTGGAAATGGACAAACAGAGCTCAGGGCCTGGATGCTGAGGAAGCAAGCAGCAGCCTGAACACCAAAGGTGCACCACACGCGAAGGGAGAAAAGCGCATCACGTCCAAGGCCCCTGGAACAGGCAGGCTGGTACTTGCAGGTTTAGTGGCCAGAGACATGGAACTTCTCATGGCTCGAGATCACCTTTCCATCTTGGACCTCCTCAACAATGGTGCGGACTTGGCGGGTGGTTGTGGATCCTACAAAGGGGGAGAGGAATGGGGAAGTGCCGTCTAAGAAAAGCCGAACAGAAAAAGCTATCGAGTGTCTACCTTTTTTGACATCCAGCTGGAGAACTTAGCATACTTTTTAGAAGGAAACAAGACTGAATTCCAAATAATGCTTTCTCCTTTATAAAACAATCCTAGTTCCTTCGACCTTTCCTTGTAGGCTTGCTCTCCAGACACCCTACCATCTTCCTTGCCCTTCCCTTATTTTCCAATTTCTCTGCATGTTACCAGAGATCAATAACTTACTGTTGATAGATATACCTTGTCATATTGCACATCTTAAATGCTTCAGGATTCTTAACAGCATTGGTACTCTAATATCCCTACCCCCAGTAAAACTAAGAGATGTTTTTAAAATTAAATCTTCTTATAGCCTTGTGAAATTCAGAACAAAACTCTAGCCAATGCCCACCTTGTCTGCTGCACAAAGCCGCTGAGTACTGGGAAGAAATGCTATAAGAAAAGAAAAAAAGTCTGTATTATAAATACAAAACATATATTTTTCTTTGGGATGAAGCTGGTGCAAAGATGGTAGCCAAAGGTATTAATGAGTAGTAGGGAATAAAACACTGGGTAGGATCCTGACAGCTCTTCTGCTGCATCCTCTTTTGATCACTGAAAGGGCTTCATCAGAGATTGGGGGAACCTTGTGGACAAAAGCCAGAGAAGACGGGGGCTATAGTATGGAAGAGAATTGGGCAAGACTGATGAGCAGCAAAGTTGATCAGATCCAACCTAAGAACACAGCACCGAGTCTGATTCATTATTAGTGGCATCATGATTTTTTAAAAAGCCAAGTCAAGCCTCAGGAAAGTTTCCCAGGATGCTGGAACATGTTCTCCACCTGTTCATTACATTCTCTGGCCCAACACTATAATAATTTGTACTATTTAGCTAAGCTAATAAGCTAATGTACTATAAGCTAATGAGCGGGTAGGACTGGGCACAGGGACTTCGGTGCCAGCTTAACATAACTTTCGACACCATGCCAGGCTTCCAATCCAAGGCCAGGGCCACAAGGGATTTGGATGCTGAGGCAACTGTGATAGCCGGGAGCGGTTTACCAATGGAACAGCCCATCCTTAACGTCATTTCGAAATGGCGGGGTGCAATGGTTGGACCAGGACAGCTACTCACAAGTTCCATTTAGAGGTTTCCTCCCAACAGAGCACTCAGGAAAGCCAAATTCTTTGCTCTCACAGACTTCCACAACTTGGCTGGTTATACCTACACCATAGCCCCCTCCTACTCACTGGGCATCCTCTCCCTCCAGCAGGCGTCGGTAGGTGGTGATCTCCTGCTCCAGGCGGGTCTTGACGTCCAGGAGGATCTTGTACTCGTGGTTCTGGCGCTCCATGTCACACCGCAGCTCCGCCAGCTGCTCCTCCACGCTGGTGATCAGCACTTGGATCTGGGCAAGCTGGGTGCCGTAGCGGGCTTCTGTCTCGGCCAGGGTGCCTTCCAGGGCCGCTTTCTGGGGAAAGAGAGTAGGACAGGAACTGAGTCAGTGTCTGGAGGGGAGCTGTACACCTCCCTGTTTGGACCTTTGTACGCTGGATTCCTCCTCAATGGAGACCTCGAGAAGCTCACAACATTCTCCCTTCCTATGTTTTATCCTCACAACTACAACCCTGTGAGGTGGGTTAGGCCGAGACCATTTCCACAGTAGTGGAAGTCCCCCACATTGATGCTTTTAAAACTGTGCATTATGTGAAATTTTCTGCAGTAGATTTTTCCTCACCAGGCACAAACCCAAAGTTTTCTCCTCCTTACCCTGCCTTTTTGGAATCCCCAGTTTTAACGAGTTCCGAAAATTCAGAGTAATACAGAGAAAACTTCAGTTTTGCGCCTGGTGAGGGAAAATCTGCTGTGGAAAATTTCACACAACGCACAGTTTTTAAGACATCAATGCAGGGAATTTCACTACTGCAGAAATGGCCTAAGAGTCCAAGTGGCTGGCCCAATGTCACCTGGTAAGCCTCCATGGCAAAGTGAGGATTTGAACTCCAGTTAGGGTTGCCAGCCTCCAGGTGGGACCTGCAGATCTCCCGGTTTTGCAACGGATCTCCAGCTGACAGACATCAGCTCCCTTGGGGAAAATGGCTGCTTTGAAGGGTGGACTCTCTGGCATTGCACCATGCTGAGGCCCCTCCCCTCCACAAGCCCCTCCCTCTCCTGGATCCACCCCCAAAGTCTCCAGGTATTTTCCAACCCAGACCTGGCATCCATAACTCCAGTCCCCAAGACCCTGCCGTGACATGCTGGCCAATACACCATGCTGGCTCTTCCTTGTGACCCTGGGGGTCTCAGCAGTAAGGATTACACAAGATATCTCAAGACCTGCAGTGAATTCAGCCACCTCACAGACTTAGCATTAAGGATGCAGAAATAGGTTTGTCTCAGGACCTTGTTCAGTATACCTCCAACTACTCACAAGGAAGAGAGGGCCTTCAGCTGGGCTTCTCCTTCACTTCCTCCCCATGGTTGACCACACCCAAATTTAACCCTTGAGTAGGGTTGCCAACTTCAGGCTGGGAAATTCCTGGAGATTTGGGGGGGTGGAGCCTGGGGAGGGAACTCAGCCGAATAAAGTTCCATAGAGTCCACCCTTCAGAGCTGCCATTTTCTCCAGGGGAACTGATCTCAGAAGCCTTGGAATCAGTTGCTGTTCCAGGAGATATCCAGGCCCCACCTGGAAGCTGGCAACCACAGTCAGGAGGGTGCACTTTGCAGTTCAGAGTCCTTGAGTTCCTTGGAAGAATGACTCTGAAGTGCAGCTTGAAGAAATCATGTCCCACTCTGAAGGCCAAGCTCCCCTTATGTAGATACTAAACCTGGCCAATCCCAGCGATTCCTACTGCCTGCCAATCATAGAAGCTGATGTTGCATAGCCCTTGTCTGTCCCTGCTTCGATATTATTCTTATTAGTAGAGACTGTTACTGCTTTTTTTATTTCACAAACTAGATTGGACGAACATATGAGCCTGCCATGGTTCCATCTAGTTTCCTATCATCTGCTCTGCTGGTATCAGCCCTGTGGAGTCTCAGGAAGTCTCTTCCAGCACCTGAGCCCCTTTAGCTAGAGATGTGCTGGGGTTGCACCTGGAACTCCTTACATGCAAGATGTGTGGCCTACAACTGAGCTATGGCTCTTCCTCAGCCACTGAATTCCCACAGAGAAATTTTTAAACGCACTAATTCTGAAGTCCAGTGTGTTGATCCTGAATGTATCCAGGGACCCAAAGACCCTCTTTCCCATCTAACTATGTTGCGTGGTACTGGAGAAGGGAAAAGGAACACCTCCAGCAATAGTTACCATACTTTGGCCATGGAACCCCTGTGTGTGGCTGTTCTGGGTTACACTCTTGAGAACACACTCAGTTACTGCAAGGCACCACTCAGGCTAGGCTTCCCAAGTCCCCCCGGGGAGCGGGGAAAACCCCGCCCCAAGGCCCGTTCCCCGCCGCCACCGGATCGGGCCCCTGGGGGAACTCCACCCCGACATGCGCATCACCCGGAAGTGACGTGACCATGCCGGGCACGCTGGGGGCGGGGCCACGGCAATCCGAGGGAACACTCTATGTTTTCCCTCATATGGCCATGGCCCCGCCCCCAGCATACCTGCCATCGTCATGTCACTTCCGGGTGACGTGCATGCGGCGCGCACAAAGCGCGCGCACACACCAGACGCCGGCCAGGAGCCCCCCACTCCGGCAGAAGATCGACTTGGCAACCCTAGCTCAGGCCTGTAGGTCAGGGGTCCCCAACCTTTTTGAGCCTTTGGGATTCTGACACAATGTGGTGGGCACAGCCACAAAATGGCTGCAGGAGGTGGAGCCAGCCACAAAATGGCTGCTGCTGCTGCAGCTTACTTTCAGTCATGCACTAGCTGCTGCCAAAGTAACATTTTTAAAAAACCTGTACAGCCAATCAAATCTCCAGTGGCCAATCAGAAGCCTTGCTGGACAAAAGCCCCACCTGCTCCCTAAAAACATTTGGTGAGCACCAGGAATGGTGTCAGTGGGCGTCACGGAGCCCACACAGACACCATTTTGGGGGGTCCAGCTGTAAAGTGTCACCCTTGCCTCACATGAACTGAGTGTGTTTGCCGAGAGCATAACCATGCTCAGTAGCGGCAGGCAAATGTGGAGTACCCAGGCTGGGTTTGGCGGTTCCTACCCTGCATAACAATCAGTCGTGAGTGACGGGTTCTTCTGAATTCTTGTGTGTGCAGTGCCCAAGTTGGACCAGGACTTGGGTATGTGTGAAGAAGGGGCTTCATCCTCCACCATCCTCCCCTGCCGGTAACAAAAATTAACTTGGCAACCCTATCAGGAAACCCACAGGTGTCGTCAAAAATGCACTAGAAATATACAGTAGCTGAAAGACTCAAGAACAACTTCTTTGGACTTCCAGTAAACCATCCCAGGGGTAACATTGTGTAGCTTGCTTCTAAATTAGAGGCTGGGGAGGGTGAGGGAAGAATGTCATGGCCCCCTACCATGCTGAGCTGAGCTTGAAGATCTATCTCCAGGCCTTGGACGGTGCGCCTCAGATCCGTGATCTCCGTCTTGCTGCACTGGAGCTGTTGTGTGTGGGTGGCAACTTCTCGGTTCAGCTCTTCGGTCTGCAGGGAATGGGAGAAGACATGTCAGTTACCTACATTACAGAGCAGCAAGCATCTTTTTCTAATGGGACATCCAGTCATCCCCCGAAATGGCGCACCTTGGTGAAGAACCACTGCTCGGCATCTTTACGGTTCTTGTCCGCCAAGGCCTCATACTGCTCGCGCATCTCCGACAGGATCTTGGTCAGGTCCACTCCAGGAGCAGCATCCATTTCCACAGTGATTTCTCCACCCATTTGGGATCGGAGTACAGTCATTTCCTGTGATGGAAGGAGGTTTTGTTTTGTTTTTAGAATCATCAATGTTATTATCAGTTGGGAATGTTCTTTTGTAAAATTTAGAGTTTACAGCCAAGGGATCAGTCTTTGTTCAGTATCTAGATCACTGAAGGCTTAATCCTAAAGAAAGGGTCTTTTAACATGCAGGGTTTTGTTTAGCTATCTCTCGGTTTTTTTAAAGTGTGAGATAGCTGTGGTCATAAATGATTTAGAAGAAGAAGAGTTTGGATTTATACCCCGCCCTTCACTCGGAATCTCAGAGTGGCTTACAATCTCCTTCCCTTCCCCTTCCCATAACAGATACCCTGTGAGGTCGGTGGGGCTGAGAGAGCTCTCAGAGAACTGCTCCTAAGAGAACAGCTCTGCAAGAACTTGTGGCTGACCCAAGGCAACCCGGCAGCTGCCTGTTGTGGAGGAGTTGGGAATGAAACCCGGTTTGCCCAGAATAGATTCTGCGCTCCTAACCACTACACCAAACTGGCTCTTACCTTAGATCCATTCATTTTATCTCAACAGCCATCAAATTAATTGGAGGACTACTGGAGGATGGGTTATAAGTGTCAACAGGTCACTGCTAGAATTTGGACTTACAACAGTCTACGGCTTCAAGGATTCTCCAAGGCACATTAACACAGAGAGTACTCCATCTTTCTGTGTTATACCTCTGAGGATGCCAGTCACAGGTGCTGGCGAAACATCAGGGACTACAATGCCAAGACCACAGCCATACAGCCCAGAAAACCAACAACAACCTCCAAGGATCTTCTTCCCACATGCGTTGATCTAGCTGCACTGAAGTTGTTTCAATCTACTTCTGAGGCTTATAGTTAAATGCGTCCCTTTCTCCACCAGGTTATCTGCCTGCTCCCCAACTTGGAATACCCTTCATTGGACTAGATCTAATCCAATCCACATGGGTACAGCTTTTTCACTTGTGGAATTCCCCTCCTTATAGCCCCCACCACACATGGCTTTTGTCCATGCAGTCACCTTGAGCCCCAGCGTAGCATTCTGGGTGGTCCGAGGGACCTGTTCCTTTTTTCACCAGTGGAAGAGGATAGGTTGATCCAACCCACGTGTTATGTATGGAATCCAGGGACTTCCACATGAGTAGCAGACCTGTCCTATATCTTCTAACCCAAATGCTTTTCAAAGGGATCGGTCCCAGCTTGGCTGTGCAGGTAACAAACTATACACAAATGAAGTGCCTGATGTGCTTGTGTGAGCTCAGCCCAAATCTTACGGTCTTACGTTCAGTAAGTGCCTTGATCAGAGTTTCCCAACCAGTGGGTCAGGACCCAAAGGTGGGTCACAAAGCTTCTGGAACTGGTTCACAGGCCAGCCCTCCCTCATGGCCTCCCCTGCCCTTTCCAATGCTCTCTTTTGTTATTTTGGAAACTAAGAACAGCCCCTGGAAACAGGATCTTCCATGTTTACTTGGTGCTCTTTCTTCATTGCATGTACATGTTGATCAAGTAAAATATCTCCTGATGGTCCCTAGAGTGAATGAAAATCTTAGAGGGAATTTGAGGGAGTCATGGAGAAGGAGAGATGGGTCAAAGGCTGGAAACATCTAACTTCCACATTTGAAGGCTGTGCATTGCTTGGGCTTCCTAGTGGGGGCAGCTGCACCCTTTGTGTGATGTTTGTTGGTTTCTCAATAACACCTGCTTAGCCAATGCAGAAAAAAGAGTGCCAAACTAGATGAGTGTCAAGGTCATAGTTTGCCTAGGGAGCCAAAAAAAAACCCTCACGTAAATGAGGACTTGTGGGTGACCATCCGAAAAAGATTGGAAACCTCTGGCCTAGATCACAGCAACCTGACAGGTCTGAGTTCCAGCCATTTTTCATAGAGACTCCTAGGTTGTGTCATTGTGTCCAAATCTGAGCCTATGCTGGGCAGTGTTCCCTCTAAGTTGAGTTAGTTTGAGCTACCTCACAGTTTTTTAGCCTCCAGCTCACACATTTTTTGTCTTAGCTCAGGAAGGATGGCTCCAGAGCAAACTAATTTATGCAGTAGCCAAATCGCTCCCTCACAACTTTAATGCCAGTAGCTCACAAAGTAGAAATTTTGCTCACAAGACTCCACAGCTTAGAGGGAGGGAGCGTTGGCCCTCATAAGCCAAGATCAGCATGTGGTAATGGGACAAACGAATGTGTGTTGGATAGACCTCCTTCTAAGCCTAGGCTCCCCATATTAAGAACCTGTATCCCTCTCCAGTGCGGGCAGACTGGCACCCTCACCTCCTCATGGTTCTTCTTCAGGTAACCCAACTCTTCCTGCAGGTTCTCCAGCTGCATTTCCAGGTCAGACCTGGCCAGGGTGAGTTCATCCAAGACTCTGCGCAGACCATTGATGTCTCCCTCCACGCTCATGCGCAGCGCCGCCTCTGTCTCATGCCTGTATCCGCAAAGGGGAGGAGACGCAGGGAAAGGGGGGGAAAGATATTTAAACGGGATAATGTCTATCATTCCACTTTCATTCAGAGATGGTTTGGAAGACTATATGATCCATCTTCCAACTGGGGTTAAGAACTGGACTCACTTGGTGCGGAAGTCATCAGCGGTCAGTTTAGCATTGTCAATCTGCAAGAGGATGCTGGCGTTCTGAACGTTGGCGGCCAGAATCTGCAAGAAAATTGTGGTTTGCATGAACAACCCGTTTTGCAGCTCATTTACGAGCAAGCATGTAGACTGGAGTGGAGTTTTGTTGCAGCTGGCATCAAGCCCGGTATTTTTTTAGTAACCAGGGCTGCACTGCGAAAGACTAGGACACAGAACAAACTTTTGTGGAATGTTGTGGAGCATTATGGAACACCAAGGCTGTGATCACACACACAAAATAACCCACCTTCAATCCCCTTTCAATGCACTTTCAATACACTTTCCAACTGGATTTTACTGTGTGAACTGGCAAAATCCAT
This sequence comes from Gekko japonicus, assembly GCF_001447785.1. Taxonomy (NCBI): domain Eukaryota; kingdom Metazoa; phylum Chordata; class Lepidosauria; order Squamata; family Gekkonidae; genus Gekko; species Gekko japonicus. The sequence goes on from NW_015173164.1 coordinate 339,800, forward strand.
TTGGAAAGTGCACTGAAAGTGGATTATTTAGTGTGTGTGATTGCAGCCCAAGACATGGAACAAACTCCCAAGCCATGGAACAAACATTGTGGAACACCAAGATCTGGAACAAACATTCAGTGCTGGGCTCCACCCTGAGAGCTTCTCTGAGCATGTATGGTAACCACAGTCATCCCCACCCCTTTGGGATGCCATTTCCAATGGCCCTGCTGCTTCCCCTGCTGTTACTGAAAACGTGCCCATGTACATCAAGGTGCATCTGCTTCACCTGGAAGTGGAGCAAAAGAACTGTCTGCCACAGTTCCTGGCCACCACTACAGACAGCCACCTATGGCTGCTTGATATTCACACTGACCCTGAGCTTCGTGAAATGCACAAAAGAGATATGTGGCCCTCTGGCATTCAACCTGATCTTTCAAGGAAGGGGGATCATTCCTACAAAGAGGCTTGAATGTATTTGTAGTCCGTGTGATCTGAGTGCTGACTTGTCTGTGGGAGCTCTGTATTCAAATCCTTGTCCGTCTAAGAATGCTGGGTGTGGAACGCTTCCACGCCTTTGCCATCTGTCACTTTCCCCTGTCTGTGCAACAAACGCATACATCTGACCACTGCTGACCTGTTCATGCAACTCCTGCTCTGGTGCCTTAATAGGATCTGTGGTTGTGAGCAAGTGATAACTTTTTTTCTCTCTGTGCCATGAAGAAAGGTCAGCTGCCTACGTCTGTAGATCAAGCTGCTATTAACTGGGAGGATGCGTCCCCTTTCCCACTTCAGGCAGCGGTCCCTCATGTGGTGCCCACGGGTGCCAAGGTGCCTGCCAATGTGTTGCTTGGCGCTCAGTTCTTTCCTCCCTCAAACATCCTTCCTCAAACATCCCATAGGGTTTTCAGCAGGGCAAAAAAAACCATTCAAAGATGGCTTGCCATTGCCTGCCTCTGCTTAGTGACCCTGGGTGTTGTTGGTAGTCTCCCATCCAAATCATGACCAAAGCCAGGGGCGGATGAAGGCTCACCGGTGCCCTAAGCACTGGCCCATCTTGGTGCCCCCCTGCTTTCCACACTGACCCCGTCCATTTTAGTTGTTGACCTGTCTGACCAGATAGACAAAGCAGGTTGCAGCAAAACAAACATTTAGTCATGTGATAACACAATATACTGTACAAACTAAGCTTTTCACCCTTTCCCCAACTTCGTGATGCCCCCTTTGGCCCTGGTGCCCCTAAGCACCTGCTGAGTCTGCTTCATGGTTAATCTGTCCCTGACCAGAGCTGATGAGATCGGGCTAGCCTGGGCCATCCAGGTCAGGGCAAAGCATCCCTGCCTCAAAGTAGCCTGGGCTTTTCTCCGCCTGACTGGATTAGGACATACATCAAAAGAACCCAGGAGACCTCACCTTTTGTCTTCAGAGAGCACCTATTTGAAAACAGCTGTCTCCATCATAGGATGACACTTAGAACCTTCCAACATTCTGTGACTGGCCCCGGCTCCCATGGCAGCCATTTTGTAGTTGGCTGATTTCCCCTCCTCCGTGGCAGCCACTTTGTGGTGGTGCCCACTAACTGTTATCAAAATTCCAAGTACCCACAGGATCACCAACCTTGGGGACCCCTAAAGTACAGGCACTTCAAATGGGATGTTGTTCCTACAAATTGCCTTCTTTGGGAAACATTTGCTATGTGCTCTGTACAACTTTTGCCCTCATGTGCATCCATTTCATTGTGTGAAGATGTGTTGGCCCACACAAAAGTGACATCCTTGTGAGAATAGTACTATGTTCCAGGGGGAAGTCCTGATACATAATCTAGTAATCTTGTTTGGTGTACACAGAACCTCCTAATTTAAAGTAAGCCTCTGAATACCAGTGGCTATGAGGCAATGTCAGGGAATGGCCTTGGCTTCCATTCTCTGTTTCGTTGGCCCTCCAGGGCAACTGGTTGGTGGCTGTGTGAAACAGAATGCTGACTAGGTGAACAACTAGTCTGATCCTGCAGGGGTCTTCTAATGTTTTTTTTAATTCTCATCTAATTCAATCTTCCCAATAACCCTGTGAGGCAGAGGCAGACAGAAAATTGCCCCAAGGAATCCCACCCCAGTGAGTTTCAAGGATGAGGAGAGGCTTAAATCTGGGCCTCTCATATCCTTTCCTAACCATCTATATGCCAGCATCTTTCTCCGCAGTCACTATCATAACAAATGCATCCTTGGCTCTTTTTTGCCTTTCTCCTCACCTGAAACAAAGCCCCTGTGCTTTTATACTGAACATCTGACCTGATGAAGAGTTGTGGGAAACACGAAAGGTTTTGTGATTTTTGGATTGGCCTTATTGAAAAGGTATTTCACAATCTTTTAAGATGAAGTTTCTCCATACCAGCACAGCTACCCACAAAGACTGAGTACATTCCTGCACTGGTTCACATCCCTCCTTCACAAAAAGATTTTATTTTTATAATGACTTCTGAATTGTGAGCCTGTGTTGGTTCGGATATTCCTCCCTTACCCCACCCCCTAACTGTAAACCTGTTATTTGACCTGCCGATCACTAAGCAACCTTATCTCAGTGAAGGGTCTGTTCCACCCCATCTCCCATGAAATATGTGTCGAAGGTATGTTTTCCTTTTCTCCCTAGAAGGAATGCAAGATGTACTCTGTAAGGAGGATAAAAGTGAATTATGTTTAAGGATGGAATTGGTGAACTTTCTTTTGGAATTCTAGACCCTGAGCTTTTGTCTGTTTTATCCTGTGAAAGAACTTTGAATCTCATTCAGAATGCCAGCTTGCTCTCTCTTGCTTGCTTGCTGGCTTGCATCAGATGATCATCTTATTAAAACTGCATGCTCTGATAGCCTAAAGTCTTGAGTGAATCTTTTGCTCTTCAAGACAGATCTCAGAAAAGGGGGGAGGAGTTATATTAGGATTTTGGATACTCCTCTAACACCTAGCCTCTCCCCCTTCATTATACTCCCCATGCTCACAAGCCTGTCTGAAAGTGATTGTAAGCTCTTTGGGGCAGGGAGCTGTCTTCTTCTGTAAAAAGCTCTATGTCCAAATGCTATTTCATTTTTATTCTATTATCTCTGGGAGCGGAGCCATACACATTGCTAAAGAGAGAAAAAATTCAATACAGATTCAAAGAAATACAAGATAAGGGTGAACACAACAGAGTCCTATTCACAGCAGCGGCTGGTGCTGATGTTATCTGATCCTATGCTAATTTAACAAACATAGTGTGAAAGAAACCCAACAGTCCTGATTAAGTCCAAATGGAATACAGTCAACTTGGCAATTCCGTGCTGGAACTTCCCTTTAAAATCTTTTGTTCCATTACAGCAAGGTCTATCGTGCAGAGTCCCAGATGTTATCTTCATAATTATTTTTAAAGCATTGCATTAAGATGCCTTCATGACTTACTTAGGAGAAATGAGTTAAAACAACTATTTCATGAAAGTCACTTATGGAAATGGGGATTGGGGGAGCTTAACTCACTACCTTGCTTTAGAAAATGCAGTTCTTCTCTAGCCTTTCCCCGCGACAGCTGTCTATCTTTGTCAATGGCTATTTACTGAAGAAGTGAGCAGTGACTCACGAAAGCGTATTTTTTTAGTTCTTAAGGCGCGAATGGACTCTTGTTCTCTTCTACCACTGCAGACAGTCTAACACAGCCACCCATCTTGATCTATTGACTGTCCGTTCGCTAGACTGCCCCTTTTACTGGGCATTCTTGACACTACTCAGGCTTACCTTGCTCCTCAGGTCTTCGATGGTCCTGAAATACAGGCTGTAGTCGCAGTCTGGACCAGGTGCGTGTTTCTTGTGCCACTCTCTGATCTTCACCTCCAGCTCAGTGTTGGACTCTTCCAGGGCACGCACCTTGTCCAGGTAGTTAGCCAGGCGGTCGTTCAGGTTCTGCATGGTCTCCTTCTCGCCCCCAGCCAGCAGGCCTTCCCCGCCACCGACGACAAAGCTGCCCCCCAAGCCGCCACCAAAGCTGCTGCAGTAGCTGCCCCCATAACCACCACCAAAGGAGCTGCCTACCCCAGAGACATAGCGGGAAGAAGATAAGGAGATGCCACCAGCTCCACCATGGATGCTCTGGGCTTGGTACCCCCCTCCGAGATGCACGGAGGAAAGCCGGGAGGAGCCCCCGCCAAAACTCATGGGCCCCTTCGTGGAGGAGGAAGAGGTGTATTGCCTGATGGTGGTGGTCATCTTGCCAGGAAATGGAGAACCACCCGAGAGAGAGTTCCCCGGTAAGCTAGAAAGCGTAGCAAACAAAGTAGAAAACTAACGGCTCTGTCTGTTTCCACGCTCTTTTTATCCTCCAGGCTGGGGGCGTTGCTATAGCAAAAAAGATCTGTTCTCTTCCAGTCATTTTCCAGGGCTTTCATCATCATGAACATCCAAGCCAAGTTCCAGGATCGTCATTTGTTTTGCCCCGGGCCTATTCATGCATTTGTCACTTTCTGGCCGATACACCTTGTCCCACGAACGGGGCGGTTTTGTGTTTCTCTCTTTGTTCCCAGGTGAACACTGAGGCGTGATTCACAAACAGAAGAGGTGTTGCTCAAGGGCATAATTGACAATGGCCACCTTTTCTTGATGGGATATGTATCCTGGGACAGAGAGGGACCTTGAGAACCTAAAGACTCAGAGGAGGGGTGTGAGGGTCATTACAACACATGGAGGGGTTATGCAAACGCCTTGACTCAAAGCACCCAAACTCCTTGCAGATCTGTTTCTGGTGGGTGGGAGATCCAAATCGAAAGCTCAGGGGGCCTTTTTGCTTTTAGCAAATTCCCACTTTGAAGGTGCTTCGCTAAATATCTTCAAATTCTCATTGTATGTGCATGCAGAGACATGCCAGTTGGACACGATTTCTCCCACAAAATTGGTTCCCAGGTATAAAGTCTGTAATGTATGCAAAATCCATCACAGGCCAATTAATCCCATTAGACCTAGGGGGGTATGATGTATTTTTTTCCAGTGTCACAGCACACTTTGCAACAAAAGCAAACCTGCTTCTTTTCCAACCCCCCCCCCCGAAGCCTTCCTAGTAAACCCTCAAACTGCCATTTCAAATTTCTCATTAAGAGCCTCCTTGGATTTACTTTGTGACTGGTTTAAATGGCATCAGCCCTGATTCTCCATCCTCTGTCTCAGGACTGAAATATATGCATGGAGAGAAGATATATATCTGAGCATGCACAGAGTGCATTTTCGTGGTCAACTACAAAGCATGCGCATAATCTAGTATGGGTGCTACAGTCCACTCAGGAGGGGTTTTTTGTCATTACAGAATGGAAATTTCCTGTAATGATAAAAGTAATGTAGGAGCAGCTACTTCCACACAAGGGTGACCATTTTGGTTTCACTGTGTAACTTCCGAGCAAACACAGAATGGAAATGTCCTGTGTTTGCTCCAAAGTTACACAGCGAAACCAAAATGGTCGTCCTTGTGTGGAAGTAGCTGCTCCTACGTTACTTTTATCATTTAAAAAGTGTGTACATCATGTGATATGAAAACTGACATTTGCTCCTATACATTCAATCTCCTGCTTTTTTAAACCAAGTAGATCATTGAAAGCACCCCTGCTCACTCACTACAGTGAACACATGTATGCCCGGCATGCGCATGCATACCAGAGTTGCCAAGACTGGCAACCAGAAGGAGGGACATGGGGGGCAGCCTTTAGTGACAGCGTGATGTCACTTCCGGGGAAGCCCTGGAAATGACATCATGCCTCTTTAGGAATCACCAGAGACTATGGCAAAACTGCCAGGGGACTGGCAACCCCAATGCATTTGCCTGGTTGTGAGAAAGACCTAATGCGTGTTCACTTTACAAATGAAGCTAAGAACTGGTACCTGGATAAATGTGGGGTTTCAACCACATCTTCAGCTGAACATGCATTGGATGCATTGGATGTAACGTGAGAATTACTCGATGCATGTATAACCAAGTGTGCACTGTGTTCAGTGTGTTAGAAGTAGAGGACTTTGTGCTGTCTCCTGTCTCAGACTTGAGAAGATGGCACCAAAGAGTTTAGACAGATAGAGAGGTCAGGACACACAGAGCATCCTTTCCTTTCTGCTATCTGATCCTTTCCTTTGAAGTCTCTCTCACTCTCTCTTCTTTCTCGCATGCACGAAGAAGGTGCTTGATCTCCATCTTGCGCCATGGAGGCTGGACATGCGTCCAGCATCCAACACCATCTACTTAGTTAGAATAGGCCATCTATAGCTGTCTCTTACCTGCACTCTCAACCATGTATTTCTTAGTTTTGTTACTTCTTAGTTTTAGAACTGACTGCGGATTCTGTGTGACTTTGTAAGTCTGCTGCCACACCAAGCCCCAAGCTTCACTGCGTTTAAGCCTTCGAGCGCTCTGCTATTTTTCCGTGGTTCCCTGGCAGTACCTAGTCCAGAGAATCCAACACAGTGTAACTTGCGAACAGGGCTAAAGTTTTGCATATAAAAAGTGCTCCCAGTTAGAGGACATCTGGGAGAAGGGCAGGGAAGGACTTCTGCTGGAGCTGCAGTAGATGCCACCAGTGTTCCCTCTAAGCTGAGTTAGTGTGAGCTAGCTCACAGTTTTTTAGCCTCCGGCTCACCCATTTTTGTCTCCGCTCAGGAAGGATGGCTCCAGAGCAAACTAATTTATGCAGCTGCCAAATCGCTCGCTCACAACTTTAATGCCAGTGGCTCACAAAGTAGAATTTTTGCTCACAAGACTCCACAGCTCAGAGGGAGCACTGGAGGAGCTGGACTGGGGAAGCGTAACTGACTCTGGATTTGCCTGTTCCATTCAGGCTGTTAGATGTGGGTCGCTCTGACCCTACCACAACACCAATAGCAGAAATGCAGCGGGCGAAACTGTCATGCCTAGGGTTACCAACTCCAGGTTGGGAAATCCCTAGAGATTTGGGGGTGGAGCCTGAGAAGGGTAGGGGAGGGGGAGGGGGAGGACCTCAGCAAGGTACAATGCCATTGAGTGCCCTCTCCAAAGTGCCCATTTCCTCCGGGGGAACCAACCTCTGTAGTCGACCAGCTGTAATTCCAGGAGATCTCCAGGCCCCACCTGGAGGCTGTCAACCCTCATCACACTGCTCTTAAGGTTCGGTTGGTCTGTGTTTGCTCCACTGCTGCTACAGGTTCCAAGGAATTTCCACCCAGCTTCATTGCAACCCAATCCCCTCCATTGTTCACTTCCTTCTGGATTTTGCAAGATGCCGAAACAGAGGCCCCGGGGAGAGTTCAAGTGAAAGAAAGCTCATCCTCTTACTTGGAAGCCTGTGGAAATATTTAGGATGAAAAACATGAGGTTCAAGGCAACAAAAAAAAGGGGGGGGAGACTAATTACCCGCTGCCCAGTGCTGTTCACCGTCTGTTTTCAGCGGCTTTTCCCCACAATCTGCATTTTTCCATTTTTAAGATTTCTTTTTTCTTTTTCTGGAAAGGGGTACATTTGAATGGGGAGGCAAACTTTTACCTCAGTTGTAAGGACCCATTTCTGCTCATCCCAGGTTCCCAGCAGCAGATAGCTGAGGCGTTGTCCATGTTGATTTAGTGGCGAAGGGAACACCCTCTGCCCAATTATTTCTATTTTCAATATTTATGCCATGCTCTCTTACCGCAAAGATTCCAGTCATAGCAATTTTTTAAAAGGGGAAATCAAGAAAGCTATAAAACGATTAGTTGAGCTGACCACACAGGTTGTAGCCTAAAACTCAAGGCGATAAAACTGGCAGTCCAACAATAAGGGCTAGAAGTAAAAAAAACACAAACATGCACGGTAGAAATGATGCAATGAAAGTGAGAAAGGAGTCAGGGGAAATGCCCAGAGGTGCCCTCTCGGATACAGGCCACTGTTTTCTCCTGAGACAGACTCTTGTCTGTCAAAGTCAGCACTGTCTACTCTGACTGGCAGCAGCTCTCCAAGGTCTCAGGGAAAGGTCTTAATCACCACCTGATCTTTTCCTCTGGAGATGCCGGGGGCTGCCCCTGGACCCTTCTGCATGTGCAGAAAGTGCTGTCACTGAGCCACGGCCCCTCCATATACGAAACTCCCTTTTTATTGAATCAGACTATTTGTCTATCAAGGTCAGATCTGTCTACTCTGCCTGGCAGTGGCTCTCCATGGTGTCAGAGCGATGTCTTTCACATCACCTACGACCTGCTCCTTTTAACTGGACCTGCCGGGGACTGAACCTGGGGTCTTCTGCGTGCCAAGCTGATGCTCTACCACTGAGAAACAGCTCCTCCCCACTTTGGTTTGGTATGCGTTTCTCATGTACAAGGGCAGGAATTATAGTGATGGAACACTGTTTCCATGACTAAGACACTTCCTCAAAGGATGCTCTCTTTTGGTCTTTGTAGCACAGGCCTGGCACAGCATGTGACCCTCCCATCTGAATGCAGCTTGCCATCTTGCCTGGGGACTGAGACACTGGAGGGGAGGGGGAGAAGAAGAAGAAGAAGAAGAAGAAGAAGAAGAAGAAGAAGAAGAAAAAGAAGAAGAAGAAGAAGAAGAAGAAGAAGAAGAAGAAGAAGAAGAAATAATTGTGTGGATTTATACCCCGCCCTTCACTACCAAAAGTACTCTCAAAGCAGCTTACAATCTCCCTTCCCTTCCACTCCCCACAACAGACACCCTGTGAGGAGGGTGGGATTGAGAGAGCTCTTTCAAGGACTGCTCTTGAGAGAACAGCTCTGAGAGAACTTGTGACTGACCCAAGGTCACACCAGCAACTGCATGTGGAGAGGTGGGCACTCAAACCCGGGTCTCCCAGATTAGAATCCACGCTCCTAACCAGAGCACAGTGCAAATCTAGTGTGGGTGGCTTTTGCCCAGACGAAACATGATTTGTCCGGGATGGTTGGAGAACAAGGTCAGTTTGTCTATTTTTTTTTCCTGCCATGCCTTTTGATCCAGAAGGGTGTCCAAGGAGAATGATAAAATACAGTCCGCTTGGACAGGGTTGCCAGCTCTGGGTTGGGAAATACCTGGAAATTTGGGGGCGGAGCCTAGGGAGGAGAGGGAAGGGTTTGAGGAGGGGAGGGACCTCAGCAGGATATGATGCTATAGAGCCCACCCTACAAACCAGCCATTTTCTCCAGAGGAACTGATCCTGGTAGTCTGGAGATCAATTGTAATAGAAGGAGATCTTGGCAACCCACTCATTTGGAGAGGCTCCCATCTTCTCTGGCAGAACAGCCAGCCAAAGCCCAGTTCTCACCGAGTGTTCCTGGTTGCATTCAGTCCCTTTTCATCCCATCTCTCCACCGAACGGTCTATTGTTAGGTAGGCTTCTCTTCCTTTCCTCAGGACTGTAGGCTTTTCCCCTGTCCCACAGCAGAGAGGGAGGACTCAGGTGGATCAGCCTTGCCTTAGCTGCATCTCGTCGCTGCCACTGGTGGACTTGTGTTCCAGGGAAGGCCAAGTTCTGTGTTGACAGAAGACATTTGGTTTTATGGATGGTGGCCCTAGGACCATACTATTGGGCTCCCCCCCCCCCGCTCCATAGTAGGCCAGACCCTGCAATGAAGTCATCTCTGTTTAGCTGCTGGGAAAACACCTGGTGTTCACCTGCTTACACACATCAAAGTTATTCACTATTAGATTCCAAACCTTTAAAATGCTTTCCAGATGGTATCTCCCCACCTGCAAAATTGCACAGAATAAGTCCAAGTCTGGATTATAAATGTTGGAAGAACTGTGGTCAAATAGGTGATCTTTTTACATTACTGGTGGAGGTATCCTCAAATTCACTCCTTCTGGGCCCAAACAATAGAGGAAATACAACAGATTACATGACACAACTTACCTTTGCTCCTGGAGACAGTCCCTCTGAATAGCTGGGGCGATGCGTCCTGTTCAGCGGCAAAAAACATACTGATTTCTACCCTTCTAGTAGTGGCAAGGATTCTGATAGCATACACATGGAACAAAAGGTACCTACCTTGCAAATGTGGCACTCTAGACTGTGGGACCACTTTGTGTTAAGTAAGATCTTGAATGGTATTTTTATGTCTCAGTCGGAGAAACACTTAGAAGATTTCATAGCTGTATGGTTCCCTGTAACAGAATATCTGAAGAAACACAAGGTTATTCTGAAAAATAAGTACTACAAAGACTTGCTTTTGTTTTGAATTTGTATAGAATTAAACTCTCATGTGACTATTCTATGTGTTGATAGACTGTGTATAATGTTGAAATTGTAATGCTGCCGAATACTGTGATAAGAAGGTTGTTTAGAATTCCTTTTATGTTTATTATGTTAAAAATGTTATGTTATAGTTGGATATATGCTGTTTATGCTGAAAATAATAAAATATTTTTTTTAATCTCTATTAAGCTGCAAGGGATCCTGAGTTATAGCACACGTATGCTCAAACACAGCATCAATGTGTTGAATATCTCCATTTCCCACAGCATCTGAAAACAATTTTCTTATTGTAAACAGAACTAAAGACAGAGTATTTAGCACACTTCTATTAAAAGTAGGGACAAGCTGATTTGGCCATTTTGGATCATTTTTGGTTTGCTATGTTACCTTTGCCATTGATTTGCCTCACCATCATCATTGACTCTTTTAAGAACATAGGAAGAGCCCTGCTCGATCAGACCAATAGTCCATCTAGTCCAGCATCCTGTCTCACACAGGGGCCAACCAGTTCCATTGAGGGCCAACAACAGGGCATAGAGGCCGAGACCTTCCCTGATAAGGACATAAGAAGAGTCCTGCAGAATCAGACTGGGGGTCCATCTAGTTCAGCATCCTGTCACACACAGTGGCCAACCAGTTCCTCTGGAGGGCCAACAACAGGGCATAGAGGCCAAGGCCTTCCCCTGATGCTGCCTCTTGGCATTGGGATCCAGAAGTGTTTCTGAATGTGGAGGTTCCCCTCAGTCACCATGGCTAGTAGCCATTGATAGACTGATCCTCCATGAATCTATCTAATCCTCTTTTAAAGATGTTTATTCATGTGGCCATCACTACACCCTCTGGCAGTGAATCCTACATTTTAATCACTCCCTGTGTAAAGGAGTGTTTTATTTCTCTAGATGCTACATCTTCCCTTTTATGCCATTTACTTATTTCATTATGCATTTCAATAAATATTTTTGTGCCTCATGTGTACATCTAGGAACCCCATTCCCTGCCACCACTGGGGTTGCCAGCTCTGGGTTGGGAAATACCTGGATATTTGGGGGGGTGGAGCCTGAGATGGGCGGGGTTTGGGGAGGGGAGGGACCTGAGCAAGGGATAACGCCACAGAGTCCACCCTCCAAAGCAGCCATTTTCTCCAGGGGAACTGATCTCCATAGTCTGGAGTGAGCTGCGATTCCGGGGGATCCCCAGGTCCCACCTGGAGGCTGGTACCTCTAGTCCCCACTCAGCAGGGTGGGGAGGGGGCATCTGGCATTGCATCAGCATGTGATATCACACGTGGTACAAAACTAGAAGTGATGTCACATAGAGTTTTGGGCGTGGCATTGATGTCCCTTCTGGTTTTGTGCCAGAAGTGACTGCAGATTGGTGCAGCACCGAATCCTTTGTCCCCACCCATCCCCAGCTTCTCCTGGTGGAGTGCCAGATATATATACATCGTTTATATGCTATTGAACCCACACACACACACACAGACACACACACAAAAATAACATGGACAACTTGCGTGTCTAACTTTAAAAAGAAAAATCCAGGATGCTGAAAGAGAAAATGGTGCAACAGTAAGGATTCATTGGTTTCTCCTACAGGGAAGAAACACAATCAAAATGGAGATATTCAAACTGAACCAAGTAGCCTTTAGAATTCAGTCTCCATATTTGAGCGGGTCTCTGGGGGTAACAGCAGCATGTAGCCCAGCCACTGGACCTTTCAGTCGCGGCTATTGGGACTCCTCCCACCAGTTCCCTCCTTGGTCCTGCCATCTGCCCACTCCGACACCTGCACATCTGGAGTGTGGCTCACCCCGTCTGGTGAGCAAAAGAGCAGATGGCAAGGGAGAATAGGCAAGGGGAAGAAAAGGGTAAGTAAAAGCTCACTTACTTGTTAATTTTTTAAAATTTATTTATTAAAAGAATTCCATACAAGAAAAACAGTGCACTAGCCCATCCAAATGCAGGTAAGCCTATCAAAACAATCAGCCTTCAACAAATTAAAAAAAAAAATAGGTAGCCAAGCAAAAACTAGAAGATCATATCTTTGTAAATTGGGTTGTTTGGAATGATATCCTGTTCAGACAAAAATTGCAAAAAGATGCAATGACTGAGCAAGACCACCATATGTGGAGGAAGGCACCCATCTGACCGCAGCGTACAAGTGAGGCAAGACCACCAGGCAACAGCAATGGGGGTGATGGGGCAGTCACATATTGGCAATGTGGGGGGAAGTGCCAACTGAGGAAGGAGGAGGTTGGAGATTTTCAAGAGAGGCCAAGACCAATTCACCCACCCACCCTCACATCCCCCACATGCATTGTTTTCAATCTCCAGGGAAGAGACAATAATAGGAGAGATGCTGAGCCCCCAGGCATGGATGATGGGCAGCATTCCAATGGAGGGGGGAGAAGCTGTGCAGGCCTGTGCTAGAGACCAAAAGAGGACACCATGACTGAAATCTGAAACTGCGGCCCCCTCAATAACGGCCAACCCCATCTCCGGTATCAATTGATCTGATTTTCATTCTACCTTTCTTCAACAAGAATGGATTTTCTCCCCTCCATTTTACCTCACAATAATCCCATAAGGTTGCCAGGTCCCCCCTGGCCACCGGTGGGTGGGGGGGTAAAGGTTGCTAGATCCAGGTTGTGAAACTCCTGGAGATTTGGGGATGGAGCCTGAGGAGGACAGAGACCTCAGTGGGGTACAACACCATGGAGTCCACCCTCCTGTCAAACTCATGCCTCAGTTTGCCGTTGTAATATATCCAGTCCAGACCATGTGGCCGGCTTGGGCTCCACACGGTCAGGCACAAACATCGAGCTTCGCTCCAAGAGACAATGGACTATGCGGATCCTAGCCTGCTCCAATCAGGGGGCTAGGTTCCCGGCCGAGAGCCTATGGGACTCTCGGCCACTGTAAATAAACTATTGGGAAGTGGGGGGGTGGTTTGGGTGGTGGTTTCTTGGGAAATATAAGCCAGCCTGTGAGCCGGTCAAAGTCGTCTTGTTCCTGATCGAATAAAGTACGCTTTGCTGAAATCACTCTCCGTCTGCGTACTTTTCACTGGTGACGAGGATGGGATTCATCTCCCTCTGAACAGAGACCACGTTCTGGACATCGCCGTGAGCCGCCGCGCCAAAATCGCCATCGCCGCTGGCATCGAGCGTCTTCGAGAAGCGCCGCTCAGGGCACCGCTCCCGAGCTCCGAGCATCGCACCGCTGACCCTGAGAGCAGTACCACGCCTCTCCACAATGCCGAGCATCGTACCACTGACCCCGAGAGCGGCACCACACCGCACCGCTCCGCCAGCTACACGCTCGCTTCCACGTGGAACCCATAAGATGGCTGCCACATCAGAGAGCCTCCCAGTTTTCGACATCTCCCAACCCTCGCAGTGGGCAACCTGGCTGGAAACTCTTGAGAGCCACTTCACCATCCATGGCGTGGTGGATCCAGGTATAAAAAAAGTGTATCTGCTGCGCCACTGCGGGATGGAGACTCATCTCCTGCTTAAGGACTTAATAGCACCCAAGCTGACCAAAGAAGAGTCATACAGCTCTTTGGTCAAGGCGCTGACCCAAACCAACTAAGGCGCTGACCCAAACCAACAAGGCGCTGACCCAAACCACCTGGCTCCCAAACCAACTAAGTTTGTGGAGTGCCTGGACTTTTTTGCGAGGGTCCAGGGTGAGAGGATGAGACTGCCTCAGATTTCCTGGTGGCTCTGCGGCGGGGCGCGAGCAGGTGCTCTTTCGCCAACCTAGCCGAAACTCTCCTCAAACAGTTCCTCGTGGGACTCAGAGAGCCGAAGCTTCAGAGAAAGCTGGTAAGCCAGGACGACCTGGACCTGTAGAAGGCAATCCGGGAGGCCACTGCATACGAAAAGGCCCACCAAGACCGCCGCGCCAAGTCGGTCCACCACACGCAAGCGATAGCCGGCTCCAACGCCTCAGACAAGGACGAGGTGCACCAGGTCCGTCGTCGGTCGTCTCAGCTGTCCGCCAACACGGACAAAGCCTCTTCGACTGCCTCTGCCCCATGCGCCAGCTGCGGAGAGGGTCACGAGCGCTGGTTGTGCCGTTTCCGAAACGCAGTCTGCCGGACCTGCAACAAATTGGGGGGAAATTTCCCGGGTTTGCCACTTCAAGGGACAATGCCAAAAGTTGTCCACCCACCAGACCACGCCGGAGCTGCCCATTGACCTCCACACCCTATCGGCCCACTTCCCGCAACACCAGGTCTGTAACTTGCCCCCCCAATGGCCCCAACAAGATGCATGTCACGGTTCTTATAGAGGGATCCCCCTGCAGCATGGAGATCGACACAGGGTCAACCTACTCCATTATCTCCATGGATACGCTCCGCAGGCTGTGACCGAAGGGGGGCCCACCCCTTCAAAAGCCACGGGGTTTCCGGTTAAGGGACTTCAATAAGAACCCCGTGGCAGTGCTGGGCTGGGGCAAGTTCTGGGTACAGTTCCAAGACTTTAACGGCACCCTAGACCTGCTGGTGGTGGATAGGCCTCTCTCCAGCCTGCTGGGACTCTCTTGGTTTGAGGCCCTGGGACTCTCTCTTAATGGAATCCACCGGGTCGGGTCACGGGATTTTGGCGTGGTGTGCGCGGAATTTCCCCGCGTTTTTTCCCCCAAAAAACTTTTTATTATTTTGGATATAAAATATTCAACATTAAATTACTTTCCTTTAATTCCATATCCATTTCTTTTACCTCCTCCCTTTGGTGGCTTCCCGCAACGCTTCTCCCTGCCCACAGATTTTATAATTCCATTTTTCTTTATTTTTGTTCCAAGGTAACAATCTTATTTTATACAATTCAAATCTTTCTATAATTCAACCCTTAGTAGTTATCCAAACAAAGTAAAGCATTTTTAACATCCCAGTTATTTTCTAAATATTCTTTAAAGTCTTTGCATTCTTCAAAAAATTCTTTGTCTTCTTTATTATTCAGTTTCTTTGTTAATTTCTCCATTTCTGCCATAAATAGTACTTTCTGTATCCATTCCCATTTATCAAGGTATTCTATCCTGCTTCCAAGATTGTGCATAAGTCATTCTCGCTGTGGTAATTAAATACCACAACAAAGTTTTTTTTTTCTACATTTACTTCTTCCATCTTTAAACCTAGAAGTAATATTTCCGGTTCTTTTTTGAAAGTACATTTTAAAATTTTTTGCATCTCTTCATGAATATCTGCCCAAAAGGTGATAGCTTTTTCGCAAGTCCACCACATATGATAAAAAGAGCCTTCTTTTTTTATATATTTCCAACATTTGTTAGACATATTTTCATTCATAATTGCTAATTTTTTTGGAGTCATATACCACCTATACATCATTTTATAACAATTTTCTTTAACACTAGTACATGTTGATATCTTAATTGAATTTTCCCACAAATATTCCCAAGATAACATAGTCACCTCTTTATTCATATTTACAGCCCACTTAATCATTTGCTCTTTTACTAATTCATCTTCTGTAAACCATTTTAATAAAACCTTATAAAGATTTGATATCATTTTTTTCCCTTTTACCTCCCACACAGCTTCTATTTCATTTTTTTCCTCCCTAAAGCCATATCTTTTTATCAGATCTGAATAAATCTACAATTTGTGCATAATTTAACCAATCATATTCAAAGTCTAGCTCCTCTCTTTTTCATCACAAAATCTTTCCCATCTATTTTCAAAATGTCTCTATATGGTAACCAATCTTCGCCTTTATGTCTTGAGTATGGTGTAATTACTTCTGCAAGTACAATCCAAGAATTTCCCCGCATTTTTGATGGCACCCTGGGATGCTTCTCTGGGCCCCCCATCTCCCTGGATCTCGACCCGGCGGTGCGGCCCATTCGTGACAAGGCCAGGCTGTCGCCACTAGCAATGAAGCCTAAAATCGAGGCCGAGCTATATTGCTTAGTGGAACAAGGGGTTCTGGAACCGGTCGCGTCGGTACGGTGGGAGACCCCCATAGTCACCCCGGTGAAGCCCAACGGGGACGTGCGCATTTGTGCTGATTATAAATGCATGCTAAACAAGGCTCTGCAGGCACACACTTATCCAGTGCCGGTGGTGAGCCACATGTTGGCGGCTTTGGCGGGGGCCCATGTTTTTGGCAAGTTGGACTTGGCACAGGCGTATCAACAACTGCCAGTTGATACCACCACGACCGAAGCCCAAACGATCACAACACACAGGGGGGCATTCAAGGTTCACCGCCTCCAGTTCAGAGTCTCGGTGGCACCAGAGATTTTTCAATCTTTTATGGGTTCTTTCCTTCAGTTGTTTCTAGACAACGTGCTGATCGTGGCTCTGGACAACTCGTCCTTCGCTGACCATCTGAGGGCCGCACTACAACGCTTCGATGCAGCAGGGCTCAAAGTCAAGCGGTAAAAATGTCTCTCGGGCGTGCCTCGCATTGAGTTCCTGGCCTTCCCGGTCGGCGCCTCGGGCATCCACCCCACCGCAGACAAGGTGACCGCCATCACGCAGGCGCCGCCTCCAGCATCCAAGTTCGAACTGCAGGCTTTTGGGGGGCTCCTGAACATCTACCACTCCTTTTTGCCCCTCAAAGCTGCAGTCACGGAACCGCTCCATCGCCTCCTGGACAAGTCAGCACCTTGGGTCTGGGGTCCGCCACAAGCAGCTGCGTTCCAGGCGGTCAAAGACCTGTTTGTCTCAAATGTAGTCCTGGTGCATTTCAATGGGGTGCTCCCAGTGGTGCTGGCATGTGATGCTTCCCCTTAAAGGTTGGGAGCGGTCCTGGGCCACCGGTTGTTGGACGGCCGCGAGGTCCCAGTTGTGTACTATTCCAGGACTCTATCAGCGGCTGAGCGAACTACGCACAGATAGAAAAGGAGGCGCTGGCGATTGTGGCGGGGGTGAAAAAATTTCACCACTATCTGTATGGGCGCCCCTTCACGGTCCTCACAGACCACAAGCCGCTGCTGGGCCTCCTGGCCCCCGACCGCCAGACCCCTCAGATGATTTCACCCCGGGTGCTCCGCTGGTCTATTTTCCTGGTGGAAATACGCTCTCATCCATCGCCCCGGCAAGGTGATGGGCCATGCGGACGCCCTGAGTGGCCTACCGCTCCCGGTCTGTGACCCGGACCCTGCTCCCGCCCACCAGATCGCTCTCCTGGAGTCCCTTCTGGATCGGCTGGGCCACATCGCAGAGGTGGCTCGCGGCACCGCCAAGGATAAGGTACTTTGCTGGGTCTTGGACTGGGTGGTGAGGGGGTGGCCCGCGGCAAAGGAGACCCTGACATAAAGCCCTTTGCTTCTCAAAAGGACAAACTGTCCGTCCACCGGGGCTGTGTCATGTGGGGAAGTAGGGTGGTCATTCTAGAGCCCCTACAGGAGCGGGTCCTCACTGCCCTTCACGAAGCATACCCCAGGGTGGTGCGCATGAAAGCCTTGGTCTGGAGCTACGTCTGGTGGCTGGGGATGGACCGGGACATAGAGGACGTGGTTAAGTGGTGCCAACCTTGCCAGGCGTCCCAGCCTGAGCCTCCCCGAGCCCCGGAACGGGCCTGGGAATCTTCCCACCACCCCTGGTCCCAGTTACACTTGTACTTTGCAGGACCATTCCAGGGGCAACTTTTCTTTATCTTGGTGGATTCCTTCAGCAAGTGGCTGGAGGTAGTTCCCATGCCCTCCACCTCCTTGAAGGCGGCCATCCGGGTGATGTGGCAGATCTTCAGCGCCCAGGTAATCCCAGACACACTGGTCACAGACAATGGGACGGCGTTCACGTCCGCGGAGTTCCAGGAATTCATGAGTTACCAAAGTATCTGCCACGTCCAGGCTGCCCCATTCCACCCTGCCACCAACGGACAGGCCGAGCGCATGGTCAGAACCACAAAGGTGTCAGCTATGCTGCCATGAAGGTTGGGGAGCTTGGTCTGTGTCTGGTTAATTGCTATTGCTTTCCTTTCAGGTTAATTGCTACTGCATTCCTTTCTGTGCTTTCTCTGCTGTGCACTGAATCCTTATCTATACAGATGTGCAGGAGGGTGTTGTAGTGTCTGGGTTTTCCCTAGGTGTCATGGGAGAGTGTTCGTTCTCAGCTTCAGCTACCTAACGGTCTCTAAGCCTTATCGCACGCGCAGGAGGGTGCCTAATTGGCCAGTGCTGTGGGGGGTGCATACAAATATCCTGTATCCTATTATGCCCATGGGTCCGCCGCCATTCTTAACAGTGCCTATGTTACTGCATCCATAGCTCTGCAATAAAAGTATAACCGTTCCTGAATGCGTGTACTTCGTTGTTGGCTGTGGGTTCTGACAAACGGACGCTCTCTGCCCTTGGACTCCCCGGGCTGGGACTATAAACTGGCGGCTTTCCTTTTCGGCCAGCGAACAACGCCCCACACCACTATGGGGCGCAGTCCGGCAGAGCTACTTCTTGGTCGCTGCCTGGCAACCCGGTTGGATCGCCTGCACCCCGACCGGGCCTCGGCAGAGGCAACAGGCACAGAGACACACGAGACAGCCAGGGGTTTCTTCCCGGAGGATCCCGTGTATGCACGGAACTTTGCCCGGGGACCAGCCTGGATTCCGGCACGAGTCATACGAGTTAAGGGCCCAAGATCGTACGAGGTCTCTTGTGAAGACGGGCAGATTCTACACTGGCACATCGACCAGCTACGCCGCCGGACGATGCCATTGGACCCCGAGGACTTGGACATGGCCGAGGCCCCGGAGACCTTACCCCGGACCCAACCACCGGCAGCCGAGCCCCAGCCTCTACCTTTGGTCGAACCTGAGACACATCTTCCGGAGACGCTGGGGACGCCGGCACCGCCGGCCCCAGCACCTCTCCCGGTCAGCTCGCCTCCGAGGGCTTCAGGGGCGGAGGCCGCAGCAGTCCCCGAACTTCGCCGCTCTACCCGCACCAGGAAGTTACCAGCCCACCTGAAGGACTTTGTCTGTGGGTGCATTGCAGACCAAGGGGGCAGGGGTGTAATGTATCCAGTCCAGACTGCGTGGCCGGCTTGGGCTCCATGCAGTCAGGCACAAACATCGAGCTTCGCTCCAAGAGACAATGGACTATGCGGATCCTAGCCCGCACCAATCAGGGGTAGGTTCCTGGCCGAGAGCCTATGAAACTGGATTTGTTTTGTTCTCTGGGCTGTTTCTGAACTGCAGGGGGAAGGGATGCTCAGAGTGTGTGTGTGTGTGTGTGTGTGTGTGTGTGTGTGTGTGTGTACACCTGCTTTGGCTATGTGCTTGGTAACTGTTATTCTAAGTGCCTGCCTCCCAGTTGGGAAGTGACCTTGAAGCTCTTCTCTGCTAGGTGCCCTGTCATAGATAAATAACTTAGGTTCACAGGTGTGGGGGGGGGCACATTAGCTTCAGGCGGGCTGCTTGAGTGACTGGATTGGATGCTGCACTGGAGGGGGGGCTCTTTGAATCATGTATAATATGGGACTGGCATGCCAAATCCAGTCAGTTCTGACACAAGATGGTTTCTGCTCTACATGACTACATATCTCAATAAGCAAAGCTTTCTCCAAAGAGTGTTGTTTGAGAGTGAGTTCGTGTGAGAGTCTGACACCTCCACCGCATCCATTTCCTCCAGGGGAACTGATCTCTGTAGTCCGGAGATGAGCTGTAATCTCAGGGGATCCCCAGGTCCCACCTAAAGGCTGGGAACCCTGGGTACACTGGATGGAGAGAAAGTAACTGATCTAAATCCAATCACTAACCTTCAGAGGCAGTGTAGATTTGAATTTGGGTCTCCCCAGTCCTAATCCAGCACTCTAACAACTAGGGTTTCCAGGTCCTCCCTGGCCACAAGTGGGGGGAGGGCAAGGGATTGTGTTGCCAGCTCCAGGTTGGGAAATTCCTGGAGATTTGGGTGTGCAGTAGGGTTGCCATGTCCACCCTGGCCACCAGTGGGAGATGGGGAGTAGCATCTCCAGATTGATGTGCACATGAAGCTGCCATCTTCTGAATCAGACCCTTGGTCCACCAAATTCAGTATTGTCTACTCAGACTGGCAGCTCTCCAGGGTCTCAGGCTGCAGTCTTTCATAACACCAACTGCCTGGTCTTTTTAACTGGAGATGCTAGGGAGTGAACTTGGGACCTTCTGCATGCCAAGCAGAGACTCTACTACTGAGCCACAACCCCTCCAGAGATCCAGGCTGGGAAACTTCCTGAGATTGGGGGGTGGAGCCTGGGGAGGACACTTCAGTGGGGTACAATGTGCCACAGAGTCCACCCTCCAAAGTATCCATTTTCTCCAGGGGAACTGATCTCTGCAGTCTGGAATAAGCTGTAATTCCAGGGGCTTCCGAGGTCCCACCTGGAGGCTGGCATCCCTAGACAGGGATTTCAGTGGGATACAATGCCACAGAGTCTACCCTCCAAAGTGTCCATTTTCTCCAGTCGTCTGGAGATGAGCTGTAATTGCAGGGGACTCCCGCGCCCCACCTGGAGGCTGGCACGCCTACGAACAAGGCTATGCCACACGGGCGTTCGAGTGTCTGCCTGCCCCTCCCTCTCCAGACAGGAGCGCACTTGCATCATGGCTGAATCACGGGTGATCATTACAGCACGCTCAAAGAATATCTGTGCCAACCCAGCCCTATGCTGGGGCATTCCATTCCTTTCATTCTCCATTTCCCGCACAGCTCCTGACTTTGGCTTCGAACCCAGGCTCAGAGCAGTAATGATTTTCCCCACTTTGTCTTTTCACGACACTTCAAAAACACGGAAACAATTCAGGGATCAATTTAATCTGTCCCAGCTTGACTCCTGGCACGGCCCTGCACTTCCTACTCTGCTCCTTCAAAGAGTTTTAAGAACACCCTGGAAACCATCCAGAAACACTCCATTACGACAAACAGCCGCCTGCCACCAACACCCCCCAAAATCACTGTGGGCTGTTAACGTACAAGTAGGGTTGCCAGCCTCCAGGGGGCTCCTGGAGATCTCCCACCATTACAGTTGATCTCCAGGCGACCAAGATCAGTTCCCCTGGAGAAAATGGCTGCTTTGAAGGGCGGGCTCTCTGTGGCATTATAACCCTACTGAGGCCCCTCCCCTTCCCAAACCCCGCCCTCCCCAGGCTCCACACACCCCCAAATCTCCAGGTATTTCTCAACCCAGAGCTGGCAACCTTATGTACAACACCACTCATCAAAATGGATTCTGTGGCTAAAATTCCCCTTTGATTAAAATCTTAGCTACTCTAAGCCTGCTGCCAGAAAGGGTACTCTTTAGGGTTGCCGACCTCCAGGTAGTGGCTGGAGATCTCTTGGAATTACAACCGGTCTCCAGACAACAGAGATCGGTTCCCCTGGAGAAAACGGATGCTTTGGAGGGTGGCCTCTGTGGCACATTGTACCCCACGGAGGTCCCTGCCCTCCCCAGGCTCCATCCTCAAATTTGGAGCTGGCAACCCTTCCCCACCCCTGCATAGGGATGCCCAGCATTGGGTTGAGGAATACCTAGAGATTGGGGGGGTGGAGCCAGGGGGAAGGGACAGTTTGGAGAAGGGAGGGACCCCATCTTGGCATAATGCCATAGAGTCCACCCTCCAAAGCAGCTATTTTCTCCAGGGAAACTGACCTCTCTAGTCTGGAAATAAATTCTGAAGTTCTAGCCCTGCTGGTGGACCGCCTGGTGGCACCTGAGTTTTGGCCACTATGTGACACGGAGTGTTGGACTGGATGGGCCACTAGCCCGATCCAACATGGCTTCTCTTATATTCTTAATTGTAATAGCAGGAGATCTCCAGGTGCCACCTGGAGTTTGGTAACTCTAACCCTGCCAGCAGCCAAGGGTAACCTGGTAGCTCTAGATGGTGGCATTGCAGGGCACATCTGTAAATGCAAGAAAGATTAAGCACCTTCCCCTCATCCCCCATCCCTCCTTTGGAAATGCCTTTTCCATCCCTGCATTCACCGGATATGATCTTGTTCCAGCCCCAAGGCGACCTGGGATTGCATCAGGATTCATGTACACTCAGGTCACCAGTAGCAGAGCAGGAAGAGGCTCCTGTACCTTTGAGCAGAGGGAAACTGGATGGTTCAGTTTGTCACGCCTGGATTTTCAGAAAGCTACACCTGTTGAAAGGCCCTCATAGGATACAGTTAACGTGACCTGGGAGGCGTGAGATCAGGATCTCTCTCTTTTTAACAAGAAAAGTTAATAGGAGTTGCTGCACAAATCTCTGTGTTGCATAGTTAAAAGTGAGATAAGTTTGCTAAATGGGGCTGCCAGCCCTGGAGACTTGGGAGTGGAGCCCAGGGGAGTGGCGTTGAGGGCGGGCAGGGAACTCAGTTGCGTATAATGCCAGGCAGTCCACCTTCCAAAGCAACCGTTTCCTCTGGGAGAAGGAGAATAAATGTTTTAAACAAGCAAATAAATAAGTGATTTATGTAGCCTGGAGATCAGTTGTCGTTCCAGGTGATCTCCAGCCCCCACCTGGAGGTTGGCAACCCGATTGCTAAATGGACTGAAATTCTGACAAGAATGGTTAACCGAGCTTAAGGATGTTTTAAGAGTTGTTTTTATAATTGAAGATGAATTTGTAAAGCTTTGTGTCCAACTTTCTCTTTGCAGAATACATTTAAAAAAAAATTAAATCGTACACCTCCCCAAAGTCTTGTGTTCCCCTACAATAAAAAGCACATAAACAGGATGCTGTTCAAGGGAATGCACATTCTTCTCCTGATCATAAAGGGCCTCCTGCATTACATATAGGCTGCGATTACACATGCTAAATAATGCAGTTTCAGTCCACTTCAGAGACTGTTTGCAAGTGGATTTTGCCAGTTCGCACAGTTGGAAGTGAATTGAAAGTGCATTATTTAGCATGTGTGATCACAGCCATAGTTAGACCATTCAATAATTCTTCAAAGTACAGGAATGAATTTGATCCCCCTGGCATGCAAAGGATCCCATCTGGGTTTCTATGCACAGAAGACAGAACACACGACCTGCCCTGCCCTTGTTCACTGCACATTGTGGGGTTCCATAAGAGGCAGCATGTCCAGAAGCATCATTCCAGTGCAGGGGCCCTGGACATATCTGGTGTTGTTCTTGTTAGCTGTGCAATCGCAGTGGATCACAACCGGAAACAGTTAACATGTTTTTAGAGGTCTAACCGAAAATTATTTCACGGCAGGGAAGATTGCTTAGCAACCAAGTTTGATACAATGTTTTGGTCCTCTCCTAGAAGCTTCTGCCTGTGTGAGAGAGAGAACTGAAGGCAGCCCTGGATTAACCATTAAGCAAGTTAAGCACCTGCTTAGGGCATCAAGGGAAGGGGGCGCCACAAAGTTTTCCCTCCTAGCTATCATACCCTTAACTTTCCCACTAGGGTTGCCAGGTCCCTCAAAGTCCCCAGCGGGGGACTTTGGGGACGTCCCTGATGGGATGACATCACATAGAAGTGAAGTCATCACATTGGGAAGTGGTGGCCCCGGCCTCTCCCCAGCAGCATTTAAAGGTCTCTTTAAACACTGCTGGGAAGGGGAGGAGGCCGCACGAGTCTGCTGCACTCCGAGCCCCGAATTTGGGACTCAGAGTGCAGCCCCCACCTCTCCCCATCAGTGCCTAAAAGGCTTTAAACACTGCTGGGAAGGGGGGGAGGCCGCATGAGCCTGCTGCGCTCCAAGTCCCAAATTCGAGGCTTGGACCGTGGCCCCCACCTCTCCCCAGCAGCATTTAAAGGGCTTTAAATGCTGCTGGGAAGAGGGGGGAGGTCAGGCAGTCCCTCTTGGGGGTGGGGCTTCCCCCCACCGGCCAGATGGCTGGCAGTGAGAAACAGCCCCCCCCCAAATTGGTCCATGGTATTAAAACAAAATTGATACAGCAGAACAGCACGCCAAAGGAAGCATCGGAAACAATAGTGGACTGGGTTACTCGAGCATTGAAAGACCATGCCTCCTTATGAAGTGTGTTGCATTCTCTGGTAACAACAAAACACTGGGTGATTTCCCACAAGCGCTGCTCCACGCTCACTCCTCCCTTTTGCCCCGATGGTACATATCAATTTCTCACAAGCTGCTGTGCGGCCGCATTTTGCCCCGCAGCTTCGTGTGATTTTCCCCGCGTCTACTCAATCCTCAAAAAACAGGAAGCTGCGGGGCAAAATGCGGCCGTGCAACAGCTTGTGTGAAATTGATACGTACCATCGGGCTAAAGAGAAGAGTGAGCACGGAGCAGCGATTGTGGGAAATCACCCACTGATTTTGGAAGAATCATTTGCTCTGGAACAAAAATGTCTTTCATACCTTGAAGCATAAATTAAAGAATTAGTTGGCGTTGGTTGTCCAGCACACATCCTTCACAATTATATAAACTATGGGGCAGACATGTTGTCTGCAGGCATAGAATGCATCATAATGATTTACAATTATTTCTCCATATATATGGTAAGAACAGAAAATCTCAAGTGTTACTGTGAATTCATTGATATAAATTACAGACACACAGCAGAACAAGATGGCTATCACTCTTTCCTTCCATAGAAGGGTTACTGCAGATGTTTCCTGGTGTGAATCCTTCTTGAGAGCCAGTTTGGTGTAGTGGTTAAGTGTGCGGACTCTAATCTGGGAGAACAGGGTTTGATTCCCCACTCCTCCACTTGCACCTGCTGATGTGACCTTGGGTCAGTCACAAGCTCTGGCACAGCTGTCCTTGAAAAAGAGCAGTTTGTGTCAGAGTTCTCTCAGCCCCACCCACCTCACAGGGTGTCTGTTGTGGGGAGGGGGAGGGAAAGGAGTTTGTAAGCCGCTCTGAGACTCCAAGTGAAGGGCGAGGTATAAATCCAATCTCTTCTTCTTCTTCTTCTTCTTATTTTCTGTCTCAATCCAATCCACCATCCATATTGAAAAAAATTATTTTAAAATGACTTAGCAGAAGCATATCTGTGGCACTTATATTCCTTAATGTCAATATTCCATACAAAAATCCAGGAAATGGAAAGGGGGGGGGATTCAGTGTTGGAGGTTTTCACTGCAATTCAGTCAGTTTGTCAAATGCTACAACATGGAATTGAAGCGGCCTTCCATTCACTGTAAACAAGAGATCCTAAGCAAAGGAAAGAAAGATGGACGGGAGAAAGAAGTTGGTCTGTTTATGGAAGAAGCTTTTTGTACATAATGTGTTTTGGAATATTTACAGAAATTGACAGTTTCTTTTAATGAGTTTGACTGCTTTCATTGGATGACTTTAACTGATACACTTTCATTTTATTATGTTCGGCAAACCAAAAATACTTGAGAAATTGAGACATAATGGTGGATGATGTAAAATGTTTCAACCAGTTCTGTAACCTGATGAACAAAAACTATTGAGGCAGACTCAGCATGGGTTCTGTAAGGGAAGATCTTGTCTCACTAACCTGTTAGTGTTTTTTTGAGGGAGTCAACAAACATGTGGATAAGGGGGACCCAATAGATGTTGTTTACCTTGACTTCCAGAAAGCTTTTGATAAAGTTCCTCATCAAAGGCTCTTAAGTAAGCTCAATAGTCACAGGATAAAAGGACAAGTCCTTTTGTGGATCAAAAACTGGCTAATTAATAGGAAACAGAGAGTGAATATAAATGAGCAATTTTCTCAGTGGAGGGTGGTAAGCAGTGGGGTACCACAGGGATCAGTACTCAGTCCAATGCTTTTTAACTTGTTTATTAATGATTTGAAGTTGGGAGTAAGCAGTGAAGTGGCTAAATTTGCAGTTGACATGAAGTTGTTCAGGGTGGTGAGAACCAGGGAGGATTGTGAGGCACTCCAAAGGGATCTGTTGAGTATGGGCG
>NW_015173164.1:369875-391024 GCF_001447785.1 Gekko japonicus
TTATACTTTCAGTAGTAAAATTTAAATTTCCCCTTTTGTCTTTTATAGCCATAATTCTATTTGTCTCTTTCCTTTGTTTAACTCTCCTTGTTAAATATTTTACTGCTCTTGACGTATTTTGCCAAGATTTTTGCTTTAGATATAATAAATTCCTCTGTATTTGTGTACTATCCACAATTTCAAGTTCTCTTCTCAAGGATATTAACTTCTTATAAATTTTTTTATTTCCTGTACGTTTATGAAGTGTTTCTAAATTAGTGATTTCTGTTACTAATTGCGTTCTTTTTTTCTCCCTTTCCTTTTTTAAATATGCAGCTTTGGCTACCAATTGCCCTCGGAGGACCGGCTTAATTGCATCCCATATGATAGATGGACTAACATCATCTGTTATATTTTCCTCAAAATACGTTTTAATAGCTGTTTCCATCTCTATAGCACATTCTTGATTTTCTAATAAATATTTCTGCAAGACCCATGTTATCTGTTTTTTATCTGCATTTAACTCAAATGTGCATTCTACCCAATTATGATCTGACCATTGTAAAGTACCAATGGTTGAAGATTGCACTTTAGCTAACAACGCTGGGGATATTAAAATATAATCTATACGTGTGTAAATCTTATGAACTTGTGAAAAGTATGTATAATCCCTTTCCCCTCTATGAAGCTGCCTCCACACATCTATAAGGTTATACTGTTCCAATAAATCTGCTAATGGGGATGGTTTAGAAATTGCCTTCCTTTTTTTATTCTGTTTTCTACTATCATAAGATCTGTCTAAAGCAGAATTTACAATAAAATTTAGATCCCCACCAATAATAAGTTCTCCTTCCTGGAAGGAGTCTAACTCATGCAGAACAGACCTAAGAAATAAAATTTGATTTGTGTTTGGCGCATATATTACAATTAAGGTCAGAACAACATCATTAATACATCCAGTAACAAATAAAAACCTACCCATTGGATCTTTAAGTGATTTCATATAGGTAAATTTAGTGTTACTTGATATTAAGATTGCCACACCTCGAGCTTTTGATGAACCATGTGCTTGATACTGATGACTATACTTGCTTGAGTTGAAGATAGTAGGAAACTTAGCTGATGTGTGAGTCTCCTGTAGGAACACTACATTGGGTTGTTCCCTGTTAAGTTGCGCATAAATTCTCCTACGTTTAACAGGATTATTCAATCCTCTAACGTTATAACAAGCACTTAAAAGAATTACTCATAATGCCAGAAACACAATATCAAGGCAAAACAATCAATATGCAAACTTATCACAACTATACTTTCAACCCTTACAAACTATATCTGCCCTGTGGTAACTCTGTTATATTAAAAATACTCAGTTATCTTCAAGAGAATTGATGTACTTCCTTTAATAAAACTAATATTAAAAACAGTAAAAAACCAACCCCAAAAAGCCAACCCCCCAAAGTGCGCCAGTTAGTGACAAGTGGGTTAAATATTTTCAAAGGTGCTCCAATACAGACTGCCATGTTGAATTTCTTAAAACAGCACAATTTTTCTTCTGTGTTCCAGGACATGATGCAAATGCTGAGAGAATATTTTCTTTAATGAACGCCCAGTGGACAGATGAAAGGAACAGATTTACCATTGATGCTATAAATGGTGTTCTGTTGCTGCAATATAACCTATGTGACTATTCATGCCTTCAGTTCTACAAATATCTACTTGAACAATCAACTCTGCTTAGAGAGATAAAATCTCCCAACAAATATTCAGCTGCCACTTCATCATAGGTATGCACGTACTGGTGTTGTAAGCATAGAAGAGCTTAGTGATAAGTAAATTAGTACTCGTGTTGGGGGTGGTTTTTTTGTTCTTTGCTTAATGTGTTGTTTCTTTCCCACTTCAGTGCAAATTTGCCATTTCAATAAAAATACGCAATTATGTATATAAATTTATAATAAATATTTTTCCATATACGTGTGTGTGTGTGTGTGTGTGTGTGTGTGTGTATAACCCCATCCCATCCACAATGGCTGAGTGATTTCTGCCACCCTGTTTCACTTGCCAGCAAGAAATTCTTTTTTTTTTCTTTTTTTTTAACAAACAGAATAAGTTTATTCTTAGAACAACTTAGGATAATATTTTCCAGGTTCTGCCGGTTAGACAAAAGCAGATGGAAGAGAGGCTGTAGTTTATGTTTTCCATAGACACAAAAACTAGCCATAAATAAAAAGTTTAAATCTGGATTTAAAAACCTGGCAACTGTTTTGATTTCAGTTAACAAACCTGTCAAGATGGATTTAATTTTGAAAGCTTTACAATTACCATTTCTCCAGGACAAACATGCTATCAATTTCCATTTTACCATAACAGATGATGCTATATATGGAAGCTCCAGCGCCAAGTATATTTTTTAAATGGTAACTGATTACCATGGTTCATTTTCGAGATAATTCCATGTTCTGTTTTACATGCGTAGTTACTAAAACTGCAAAAATATAAGCATGGTATCCTTGAATTAGCTTGAGATATTTAAAGCTGAAAAGTTCATTAAAGATAACGAATAATAAAATATGCCTAAAACAACACACACAAAAAACGTTGTGGCATCCCATGAAACCTTGATTCTCATGACAGTTGGGCATTCTCAGCTTCTTAAGATTTTTGTACATGCTGGTATCTTGCCTGAAGCAAAGCAAACAGATGGAGTTGCCACACTGGATTTGTGCGGCAAGTAGAAAGTCTGCCTGCACATGACTGGTTGCCACAGGAATGGAATCAACATCCTTAGCAATTTCAGAAGAAATTCTTAATTGTCTGGGCATCCGAGAAAAAAATTCTTGTTGGTGAACAGTGTTCTCTTTTTTCACTCACAAAATATGGTTACCCTACACACTAACCACAAAATGGCGGCCACGGGGGTAGGGCCTATCAAATAAGAACATGAGAAGTGTCCTGCTGGATGACACTCATGGTCCATCTAGTCCAACCAGTTACCCTGGGGGGCCAATTAACCGGGCACAGAGGCCAAAGCTTGCTTCTTTCTTTCTTTCTTTCTTTCTTTCTTTCTTTCTTTCTTTCTTTCTTTTTTTTATTTATTTATATTCTCAAGAACAACATATGCCACACTGTTGCCATCCAAAGATATGTATAAACTTAAATATACAATTCAGTGTCTCAAAGAACCTAAATCATAAATAATATAACAATTTAGCAGAGAGATCTTTTATAGTTTTCAGGTCTGAAGAAGTAAGGATTATGGATTCTATCCTATCCCATCAAACTTCTGTAGTAATGTATCACATTAGTAACCATTTATGATAGTGTGAGTTAGTGGGGAGTATATCGTTTGCGGTGAGGTATGAAAAAATTGAGAACCAGGTTGATTCAAATTTGGAATTAGGAGACTGAGGAGTCAGTGCTCTTTGTACTCTGTCTGATATCTTCGCCATCACAAATTGATCCCATATTTTTTCATGCCAGGCATGTAGCGTCGGTGGCGTAGGGGACTTCCAACATGAAGCTATTGTTAGGCGTGCTGTTGCCAGCAGTAAAGAAATTATTTCTCTGTTCCTGTTGTCTAATTCGCTATCCCAATGGTTTAGTAGAAAGATTTCTGGCTTAAAGTTTAGACTGATTGAGGTTATATCCGTGATCTGTTTATGGATCTCCTTCCAGAACTTACCGAGTTTTGGGCATTCCCACCAGCAATGTAGGTAAGTGACCACCTGCCCGCAGCCCTTCCAGCATCTCGGATCGTTATGTAAATTTATCTTCTGTAGCTGATGAGGAGTCATGTACCATCTGGAGTATAGCTTAAAAAACTGTAATCTGATATTAAATATTTTAGAATGATTAGCTGGGGAGGCCCATACTTTATTCCAATCTGTGTCCTCCCATCGTACCTGTAGTTCTTCTTCCCACTGGTGTTGATATTTAAGTTTTGGGCACTCTTCCTCTGAGATGATCGCAGTATATAATTTAGATAGTGTACCTTTCGGAGAGCTAGGGTACAGTTTGATAATCTTCTCCAAAGTCGTGAGTTCCCTGCGGAAAACACCCAATTCCGTGAGACGGTCTACGAGGTTTCGTAACTGCAGATACTGATACCAAGGGGCCTGTTTTCCCATTTTTTGGTCAAAGAATTGCTTGTCTCTCATTGCCCCTTTGTCTACTAAGTCAAGTGGGTGCCTAAATCCTGCTTCCCTCCATTCATCAAAAGCTTGTGGCGGTATCCCTGGCTGAAACCAGTCCTGGCCCGTAAATGTGGACATCTGTGAAATCCCTTGGGGAAGAAGATTCTTGTTCCTGTCCCAAATTGTGAGTGTTGTCGCTAATAAGAAGTTTTCTTTGATTGTTTTTGGTCTAGAAGTATTTTTCATCCATATGATTTCCTGGAGTTTGTAAGGAGCTGTGTAGAGCATTTCTATTTTCCTCCATTGTTGATTTTCATTCTCGTGTTGCAATTGGACCACCCAAGATAGTATTGCCGCTTTATGATAGGTCTGTAGCAAAGGAAATTCTAAACCTCCCATACTTGCCGGTTTGTGTAAAACATTGCAGTTAATCCTTGATTTTTTCCCCCTCCCATAAAAAGCCTATCAGAGACCTCTGCCAGCTTAGTCATTCTTTTTTTGAGATGAAGATTGGTAGCACCTGAAAGAGGAAGAGATATTTTGGAAATATAAAACTTTTAATCAGATGTAGCCTGTCCGGTAAGGTTAGCTTGAGTGTGTTCCAATTATTAATGTCAGTCTTTATTCTAAGGTGAAGCACATTGTAATTGCATTTACATAGATCTTTTATTTTCCTCGGTATCATCACACCTAAATGCCTCCAGGTCTCCTCAACCCATTTGAAGGGGTAGCTTTGTTGAAGAGCTTCTACCGTCTCTTGCTTGACATATATGGGGTATAGCTCTGACTTGCCATAGTTGATTTGTAGACCTGAGATTTTGCCAAACTATGAAGAGTGAGGAGTACTGCATGGATAGATTCACACAGATTGGTTATATATAATGTTAGATCGTCTGCGTACAGATTTGTTTTATGTTCAAACTCATTGATGGTTATTCCGGAGAAACTTTCTGTGTGGCGGAGTTTTTCTGCCAATGGTTCAGAGTTTAGTTTCCTCTGTGGGAAAGGGGTGTTTGGAGGAGGGGGGAAAGACTCTATGGCTTTTGCCCCACTGAAGTCTCCATCCTTCTTCAGACCTCAGCCTTACTCAGAGCTCTACAAGACCAACAAGTCCAAAATCTGTAACTTTAATAGAAGTAAAGAACCTTAGCTGCATAACTCATGCCCCAGAAAGAACTTAAATTCAGTGGTTATAAACCACCGCAGCTATGTCACTGAACTTCCCAAAACAAGCCTAAAGGCCAGAGAAATGAATGTAACCTCAGAAATGGGGGGGGGGGTTTTGAAAGAAATTGAGAAAAATCTGTACATTTCCCCCCCTCTTTTTAAAATACACAACTGCCTTTGAGAAAGAATGGGGTCCCATTTGAGTCAGATTTAAAACAGCCAAAAGAGTGAAAATTTAAAAACTTGCCTAAGCAGGGAACTTTAGCAGCCCAAACAGAAAATGTTGAGACTGAATTCAGTTTCCCCTGGTAAGAAAGGGGCAACTTTGCACAAGGGAACTCAATGACTGCACCTCCATAATGGGTTCCCTCCCCAAATCCTGTCCTTTCCAGAACCCATCCCCAAACCTCCAGGTTTACATCTGGCAACCCACCTGTCTTGTATGCCCCCAGTGGCCACCAGAAGCATAGCAAGAGCCAGCCTAGGAGGGAAGAAGTGTGGCTTATAGTTAAAATCTCTGTCTTCAGATGCAGTCTCTATGAGACATCTTCGTTTAGGGAAAAATACTGAACAACTTAAATGCAGTCACTATTGCAGCTATGCCAATCTCCACGTGGGCCCTGGAGATCCCTCAAATTACAGCCTTTCTCCAGAATACTGAAGTCAGTATCACTGAAGAAAAGATGCATGCCTTACAGGTTTGATTTTAAACCATGTCCTCCCTGAGTTCCATCTCCAAATCTATGGGAATTTCCTGGCCTGGAGTTGGCAACCCTACCATACCCCCCTTGGATTTCTAAGTCCCCTCCCCCATCCCTTCTTAAAGGAGATTACCCTGCCAGTCGCGGTCTGGTTGGTTTGTAAACAGCCTTTCAGGCTGAGAGTTTTTTTGGGGGGGGGTTTAGAAGCCCAATGCATTGTTTGATGTACGGATTTCTCTGTCTCTTAGTTTCTCCTTTGGAGAACCCCTATTTTAAAGTCCATTTTTTGCACTTTTGTTAGTTTTAAAAATGAGTTTCAATTCCCTCCTCCCCTTGTTTTCTGTTGTTGTTTTTTTAATTCACTATTCGGTTCTGAAATTCCTTTTTGCTGATTATATTGTTTTTACAGTTTTAATCTTTATAAGTAATAGGGAATTGATAAATAAGCACGGGGTAAACACAAGGAGAATGTGGATTTTTTAACGCAAAGACCATGCTTTTGAGGTGCGTCATTCTTGTCTGACTCTCCAATTAGATTAGGGAATATGGATCTGCAGTAGTGTGCAGAGGGTGTGTTTACATTAGTTCTTAACATACACCCCAGCTACAGCAGTCATTGCAAACCATCAACAGGGATGGAGGCACAGTTCAAGGGTGACAAGCTTTTTAAATCTAGCTCTGCACCCCATAGTAATTCTCATGGGATTTCAAATTATTTTAGTAATTCTCATGGGATTTCAAATTATTTTAGTAATTCTCATGGGATTTCAAATTATTTTAAGTATGGCCTCAATGTTGGGTCAAAACTCAAATTACTGAACAATAAAATCCCTCACCCATGTTGTCCAATACTCAGCATGCAGATGCCCCAATTCTGAACCCCCACTCTCTAATCCCTTCCCCTTTCCGGTCCCTCCTTCATAATACAGAGAGCCAGTTTGGTGTAGTGGTTAAGTGTGCAGACTCCAGTCTGGGGGACCTGGGTTTGATTCCCCACTTCTCCACTCGCACCTGCTGATGTGACCTTGGGTCAGTCACAAGCTCTGGCACAGCCAGGGGTCTTGTTGTAGAAAAAGAGCTGCCGGAGCTCATTAGCATAACTCATTAGCATAACTTATTTGCATATGCCACGCCCCCTGACATCACTGGAAGTGACAGAAGGCCACACCCCCTGACATCACCGGAAGTGTGTCAGAAGGCCCGGCTACTTACCCTCCTGCTTCATCCTCATTCCCAAACGGAATGAGGATCGAAGCAGAGGGCGGGGTAAAGAAGGGGGCGGGGCTTCACCACGTGACCGCCCCGCCCCCTAGAGGTTCTCTTCCGGAGCTCCGTACCTGAGAGCTCCCCCCCGACTAGAGCCCTGGGCACAGCTATTCCTGAAAAAGCGGTTTGTGTCAGAGTTCTCTCAGTCCCACCCACCTCACAGGGTGTCTGTTGTGGGGAGGGGAAGGGAAAGAAGTTTGTAAGCCGCTCTGGGACTCAAAGTGATGGGCGGGGTATGAATCCAATCTTCTTCTTCTTCTTTTCCTATTTCTAATCTCGTTCTGTCTTGTGTGCTGTTTTATATGTAGAGTCTATTCTTTTGTTCTATGTTACTGTTAATATTTAGTGTACCAAGCTTTGTTCTCTAGTTCACACTGAACTCTTGGGGACAGGGGGAAACTCACCCCCCCACACACACACATTAACTTCCTCCATCTGAAACTTCTGTATGTCCAAAGTGTTGTCTTTGTTTTGTGTCCAATGTGTTATCTTTGTTTTGTGTCATAATAATCAGCCTTTAAAGGCTGCCCCCTTTTTTTTTTAGGTCACTTTGGATTTGGAAATATTTTGTTTAAAATTTTGTATAGCCCCAGCTCAGGAGCAATGTTCCCTCTAAGCTGAGGAGTCTTGTGAGCAAAAATTCTACTTTGTGAGCTACTGGCATTAAAGTTGTGAGCGAACGATTTGGTTACTGCATAAATTAGTTTGTTCTGGAGCCATCCTTCCTGAGCAAAGACAAAAATGTGTGAGCCGGAGGCTAAAAAACTGTGAGCTAGCTCACACTAACTCAGCTTAGAGGGAACCCTGCTCAGGAGTAACTGTGGGGCAAACAGAGTTTTTTGTGGCACATTTTCAAATTTTTGAGCCCCAGCAGTGAGTCTTTGACTTTAGAAGCAGTGACTCCTGATGCCACACTGATTAACAAACCCCAGGCTGACCCTGCCCTGGTGTTGCTGGAGTTCATTTAGTATTTTACTAATGAGATAACATCTGGCTGTTAGACCAGCCATTCATTTACAAAGATGCACAGGTTTGAATCCAGCACCTCTCTTGCCTCTCCCTGTGGGGGGGGGGAAGGGAACTGAGCTCACCTCCTGCCTGCTTACAGGAATTAGAGGTGGTTGCCAACCTCCACCCTGACATTTGGGACATACCTCTCCCCAACCCAGACCGTTGTTTCCTCCCTGATGGGTGTGCCGGTAGGGACCCATGTGGCAGCCCCAAGTCGGTTATGCCATCGTAAATTGGGGGGGGAGGATGGCCCAGAGTCAGCTGTGCTCCCTTTACATCTGAGCACTCAAGCAGCAGAACTTTTGACAGCGGGAGACAGCGTTAACATCTCTACTTACTCTGGAGAATGTTGGGGGATGGGACAAATTTTGGAACCGCCGAGGTGCCTAACTGTGGCAGAAACACCAGCTGCAGATGTTTGCCACGACTGGTGGCTGCCACACCACAGCCGATGGAACTTGTGGCTGTTTTGGAAATGCATACAAATGGGGGTGCAGGTATCTCTGGGATTCCTTGATTTATTTACAGTAGTAACAGCAGTTCAGCAAGCTGCTCCTAAGAAAGAAAGTGACCTCTGGGTGCACACAGGTGTCACTCTCCTGCTGGTAGCACCTGTAGTAATCACCCACGCAGGCCACTTCGTGCCCTGCCTGGGAATGGGGGAGGGTAGCGACCCAAGTCTTAAAACAATGGTATGCCCCAGGAATCCATCTAGAAGCAAAATGGGAGACCCAAACTTACCACACCTGCCAAAACCACAAAGAAAACAAAGTGCCTACCCTTGTTTGTTTTTGGAGCATTCCAACATCTTTAAACTGGTTTAACACTTTGTCAAGGGTATGAATATTGTTTAATTGTTATTGATATACTTTTAAGTTGAATTTAAATTTTAAGTTGACCTATAACCACAGGACTTAGGACCATCATTTATTGCTGATGTGTTTAAACGCTTGAGGCACTGCAGATTACTCATGCAGCACATACACAGAGAACTCAGGGGCCATAGAAAGGAAGAATGGGTTCATAAAAGATAAATTGAAAAGATTTGTGAAGCCACAGGTTTAAATTTTTGGAAGCATTGCCTCTTGCTCATTTACAGATTAGGAATAAGCCTAACAGAAAATATAGGTTGATCTTATTTGTGATTTTGTTTGGAAGGTTTCCCTGTGTATTATAACCCTCACAGGCTGCAAAGCCTGACTGAAGAAAGTGATTGTGTGACTAAATATATTTTGTTCCTCGCTACCCCTTTTAAGGTACTCCATTCTGAAGTCTAGAACTCACAATCTGTCCTGGCTGATGTGGCTTGCCATAACATCCAACCTGGCGATCAAGTCTGGCTACTGACGCACAGTATCAAAGCATTTGCTTGTCCACCACTGGAAAAGCCTCTTCTGATGTTTCTAGCAACCACCACTGCATCATAAGGATTGTGGAACCTGATGCCTGGATTTCACGTCTCTCACACAAGATGGGTCGTGTCTCCAGTGGAACCCAAGCCTGAACTACCAACAGCCGCTCCAGACACCTATCTGGACCTGCAGCAGGTGGAAGTGACAGAAGCCGAGGCCCAGCCCCAGACCTGACACACAGCCATCAGTGTCAGAGCACCAGCAGCAGTTCCCGCAGCAGCCGTTCCCATTCAGTGGGAACCCCTTGTGTTTGCATCCTAGCAGGCAATGTTTGCACGCCTGCCACCTGCACCAGCCATCTCAACGTGCAGAGCCAGCATTTTGTTGTTCCAGCCAGCATTTTGTTCTTTCAGCTTTGTTCCAGTTTGAACCAGCCTTTGTTCCAGCTTTGTTCCTGAACTTTGACTTTGTTCCTGAATAATACAGTTTGCAAAGCCACCAGCCGACACAGGATTCTTATGCCAGCTCAGGACTCTAGTGATAGTAAGAGTGACTGTAGTGGGTTTGAGTTTAATGAACCAAGATTTTCCAGTGAACTTTCTCCATTCACCCCATTAGAGACTTCTAGTACTGACTCTAGCAAATTTAGTGAACCCAGATTCCCTATTGAACTATTTCCAATAATTCCTGTGGAAATCACTCCCTTAGAAGATTACAGCATTTCATTTTGTTCAATTCCAGCCTTGCATCTAGTACTGACTCTATTGCTTTTACAGTAGACGACTTTGATCTTTTTCATTTAGGTAATACTTGACCAGGACAGTATTTGTGGGTTTCATTTTGTTGTAAACATTTTTATTTAGATGTGTATAAGCAAGATTATCCAGAGGGATATTTAGCTATTTTCCTTGATCTTTTATTTAAAGAATTAAGTATTGTTATGTGGTTTTATAATCTTGGTATGTTTTCTCTCTATTTCTTGTGCAGCTAAATGTATTCCTTCTCTGTTTTCTTTTGGAATTAGAATAGTCTCTAACTCCAAAGCAGCTATATCACCACAACGACGTAGAATAGACAGATGGGCCTAATAGCTCCCTGTAGCCAATTTTGTTTGGGTCCTTTTAAACCCCAAAATGGGGGATTGTGATAAGAAATTTTAGAAATATGGAAGGCTTGGGTTTAAAATGGAAACTAATATCTTATGAAATCCATGTGTCTGTCTCTGTGTTTGCTAGAACAACAGCAAGGAGGCCTGGCCTGTTTCAGGCCCTTTGTTTTGGACAAATCTCCATATCAGTCACCCAGAAAATAATTCACCACATTCCATTCCCAGGATTTGATTCAATATAAGTCTCTATAAGTGTGAGACCCACAATTTTAAAGGTGATAAAATTGCAGCTGGTCAGGAAATGCCATTTGGGCAGTGATAGACCTTAATCCAAAATGCTAACTCAGGAGCAACAGGATTTCACATACCCCACTTCCCCCTTAGAAGATAACTTTGAAGTTAGCTCTCTGATAGCTTCAAAGGACAGTGTAGCCCCAATGGTGAGAACACCAGGAAAACAATGGCACCTTCCAGTAAATGAGTGTGAACTTTTGTTGTAAGGAAGCGATTTACAGCTAAACAATTTCAACTTCTAGGAAGCAATTTACAGTTAAGCAATTTCCACTTCTAAATGTTAATTTATAACTGTGATATGATTATCAAAAGAACTCCTTTGATCATTTGGTATAAATACTGGTGAAATCCAACAGATTTTCGTTGGCTTCTGAAGGATCAGGAGAGGCTTAGTCTCCTGAGAATTTAAAGTCAACCCGAAAGGGCCCTTTCATCTCTTGCTTGCTGGGGGGGGGGGGATACTTTGCTTGCATGTTCATTTTCTTGTGTGTGTTTACTATCTATAGTGGTTGAGATAGAAGTGTACTGTGTTGGTAAGCTGATACAGCGTCTTGCTGGTCACCTTGCCAGGTAAACTTTGAATACTGAGCTTTTAATAAAAAGATAAAGAAGAGACCCTTTGCTTGGAGTGTCTCTGCCAACGCTCAGCATTTTCCAAACTTGCACCTTTCGCCTTTGGTGATGAGGCAACACTCAGAGGACATGAACCAGAGGGGAGGGACACATTTTTCTCACAACACGGACATCCCTGCCTTGTTCCTCTAGTAAGTTTAAATGATGAAGAATTGCAACCGTTGACTCTTATCTTAGCTGTATTATTTGAATATATAGCTTGTATAACTCTCAAGAAGTTATCACCAAAGCCTAGCCTTTTAAAAAGAGATCTGATGTAAGGGGTCTCCACCGAGTCAAAAGCTTTTTCAAAGTCCAGTGCCATTATTAAAGCCTCTTCTTGTCTTTTTCCTCCATAAATGATGATATCTAAAGTTCTGCGAATATTGTCTGAGATCTGTTGGCCCGGTATGAATCCTGTCTGATCCGGATTGATATATTTTGTGATACAGGTTTTCAGTATATTGTTGGCCAATATAGTGGTGAATATTTTATTGTCGTGATTCAGGAGCGCTATAGGCCTATATGAAGCGGGAGTGGTCAGGTCTTTATTCTCCTTGTGTATGACAGTAATAGTAGATTCTGACCAAGTTTTAGGCATATTACCTTTCAATAATATTGCATTACATGTATTAAGAAGAGGCTCAGATATGATTTCTTGGAAGGTTTTGTAAAATTCTGATGGAAACCCATCCGGGCAAGTGGCTTTATTATTTTTAAGGTGTTTTATTGCTCCTTTCAATTCTGTAGAGGTAATTTGTTCTTCCATCATATCTACATGTTGTTGATCAAGTACAGGTAAAGAGGTGGTCTGATCTAGATATTGTCCTGTCTCCTCCTGTTTTGGCGTCCTGGTCTTATAAAGCTTTGTATAATACTCTGCAAACGTTTGGGCTATGTCTTTTGCCGAGTATTTATTCTCGCCCTTGTCATTAACTTAGTTGTCTTTTGTTCTTAACTCTCCAGGCTAACATCTTCAAATTCCTGGATGACTTTATCCAATATTTCTGCTTCAAATATAACAGGTTTTTTTGAATCTGAATGGTTTCCAAAATATCTAGTAACTTACGCTCCTTATTAAGTGGTTGATAAGCTTCTTTCTGAGCTTGGTATTCAGAGGTTCACTGCCTTTGGATGTGGAGGTTCCCTTTAGGCACCATAGCTAGTAGATGTTGATGGGCTGCTCCTCCATGAATCTGTCTAATTTCCTTTGAAAGCCATCTAAGGTAGCAACCATCACTACCTCCGCTGGCAGTGAATTCCAGATTTTAACTACTCACTTAAGCAGTGGTTGTGATCAATGTTCCCTGTAAGCTGTGGAGTCCTGTGAGCAAAAATTCTACTTTGTGAGCTGCTGGCATTAAAGCTGTGAGCAAATGATTTTTCAATTAGTTTGCTCTGGAGCACTCCTTCCTGAGCTGAGACAAAAATCTGTAAGCTGGAGGCTGAAGAACTGTGAGCTAGCTCACACTAACTCAGCTTAGAGGAAACACTGGTTGTGATCAGACGAACAGTCCAATCTGCTGTTGCCCCACCTCTAATAGAGCCATATTATTTTGTTACAGAGAACCCTGACCAGACTCACCCCTTTTAGCACTCTTCAAAGTGATTTTAATGGCTGTGGAATGATCAGACAGCACCAAGCATGGAGTCAGCCCGTCAGCCATTTTTTTAGAAGTTTGTCCTAGGAGCATACCCACAAGCAGGGATGAGCCTTCTGGGAAATGTAGTTCATGGGGCTGTCAGCCATTACTTTAAAAAGCTTTCCCTCTGAGCATGTGCACAAGCCCTTGTTGGGAATGCTGGGATATGGAGTTCACTGCTGTCCTCCCTCTAATCTTTTCAATTTACCCCTTCCCCAAATGAAATTAAAAAGCTGCAGAATAGGGGTGTCTTTCTTTGAGAGTTTTTCAAAAGAAAACAAGGGATTGAGTAGCCCCCTATGGGGAGGGAGGTGCGTATATACAGTTATGTGATCCTCACTAACTAGGAGGGAAATGGTGGCTGGAAAACAAGAGATCAGTGAGACCTGCTTGGCGGCTTGGGCGTGCAACAGAGTGACAGGAAATCCATTTTGGAAGCGGCTCAGACCAACAGGACTGGACTTTCTCAGGTATCAAAGAAACACGGGGCAAGGGGAAGGGGAATGGAACTCAGACGACTGAGGCACGACAGAGAGATGTTGCTGTCTGATCGTGCACTTTAAATCCATATGGGAACAGCAAGGGCAACGGATCAAATTGTCCATGTGAACGCGACCAATATCTCCTTTTGTCTGTCCTGAATGTATTCCTCATCAACTTCATTGGGTGCCTCAGAGTTTTAGGATTACAAAAGAGGGAATTAAAAAATTCACAGAATGGTGGGTTATTTGACGCCAAGCATCCCTAGGATTACAACTGATCTCCAGGTAGCAGAGATCCGTTCAACTGGAGAAAAGGGCTGCTTTGGAAGGTGGACTGTATCCCAGGAGATCTCCAGCCACCACTTGGAGGCTGCAAACCAAAGAGAGAGATCACAGAATGGAAGTTGAAGGGAAGCAAACAACCGTGATGTATGGATTTTATGAATGTGACTGTGATATGACTAGAGTGTTTGCCAAATGAATCAATATTATATAGGTATTTCAATGCTACCCACTTTGATAAAGTTATACACAAAACAAGATATAATATGCATGGGATGTTGGTGTTGATGGCATTTGAATTGCTTCCATTAAACTGAATACTGGAAAAAGAATTTACAAGTCTGTGAAGAACTTTTTTTGGCACAATACATCACAGTTGTTTGCTTCCCTTCAACCACCTGGAAGCTGGCCACCCTTCCAGGACTGAAGAAACCCTTCCATGACCGCCAGGAAACACAGTGACAGTCCCCATGGTATCCAAGAATCTGCCTCCAGTTTTGCACACTTTACTGTGTGAAAAGTATGCAGACGGAGAGTGATTTCAGCTAAGCATACCTTTATTAGGTTCAGGACAAAGACAACTGACCAGCTCGCAGGCCGGTTTATATGCGTTCAGAAAACCCGCCACCAAGTACCCATAACCACACCCCCTACTCCTAATAGGCTATTTACAGTAACCGGGTGACCATTGGTCTCCCGGCTGGAAAACTAGCCCTTTGATAGGGCCAGCTAGGATCCTTCAGATCCTTTGTCTTTCGACTCAAGCTACAGATGGTTTGTGCCTGGCCAGCCCGGGCAAGTCCGGGCATGTCAGGCTGAATA
Source organism: Gekko japonicus (assembly GCF_001447785.1). Lineage (NCBI taxonomy): Eukaryota > Metazoa > Chordata > Lepidosauria > Squamata > Gekkonidae > Gekko > Gekko japonicus. Next base: position 384,725 of record NW_015173164.1, read on the forward strand.
CATTACACCGTGCCTTTCACATCAACAATGGTTTAATGTTCTTTTCGAGTTACTTACTGAAGCTCTTTACCTTGGCTCTTTACCCCTATTTTGTGAGGTGGGAAAAGGCCGACTTATGGGTCTGTGGAGGGAGGAACGCACATTTCCCTGAACTGTATTGGGCTTGTTTCAGAAATTGCAAAACCTCATTCCGTTCCTCCCACAAACAGGGCAGCACGACTCAAGTGTATTCCCCGCATCAGCATGACACACCGAGACTGAATCAGAATTCCTGAGAAGGAGGATGTCCGCCTTCCTCCAGTGTGAGAAGTAACGCCATCAGGAAGCCTGATCAGCCACCTGGGAAGAGCCAAGGCAGCCCTTGAGGTGGGACAGTTCCCAAGATTCAAAAGTATGCGCTCTCCTCCCCCCAGCAATCCAACTTGAAACGTATTCCTACGTAGTGGATCACTGAGGATATCATGGGGGTGTACGATATTTCTTCTTTCCAAAGGAAAGCTTCATACAGCGAAGCTTCTAGGCTCAAGGTAGGCTCATTAGAAATGCTTTTCTTTAGAATACATTTCTTTAGACTCTGTTTGTTTTGCTTTCCTGTTTGCAGAGTTGTCCTTGGTGGATCTTAAGAGGAATACGCAGCAGAGATCCTGCCTGCAAGTCTGCTCTGATTGAATATGTCTCCGACTGATCACTGCAATCGTCTGTCACAACAAGATTAAGAAAAGCGAAATCCCGGCAATCCTGTCTGCTCACCTGGAAGAACAGACCCAGTGCCTTCCAAATGTGTATCAAGGGCGCCCTCAGCTGGCCGTAAAGCAGCTGTGTTTCCCCAGGCCAAAGTGAAACTGGCCAAGGCCTGTGGTTAAATCCCTGCGTAGCAAATACGATATTCATATCAGAACTCTACAAGATTGCAGTTACTGAACAGAAGCCATTAACTTCATCTCGACAAAAGCCAAGTAGTACCTTCCCTGAGGACCAACCAAAATAACACAAACAAAATAGTCTGCCACCTTCCAAGTTCCCCCAAAATCTTCATCATTCTTCTTGACAAACCCTGATGGATCTCAGTCTTCTTCAGATGACAAATGAAATTGTGGATTTAGATAACTTCCCGGCTATGACCTGTCAGTATCATTAATGGTGACTTTATGTCCTACTTTCAAATTATGCAGAGTGTCTGCCAGTTTTTTGTTCTTATGACATAAGAGAACATAAGAGAAGTAATGCTAGATCAGGGCAGTGGCCTATCCAGTCCAACACTCCGTGTCACACAGTGGCCAAAACCCAGGTGCCTTCAGGGCCAGAACTCCAGAAACCCCCCAAGTACCAAGAATACAGAGCATCACTGCCCCCAGACAGAGAGTTCCATCTATCCCTTGTGGCTAATAGCCACTGATGGACCTCTGCTCCATATGTTTATCCAGTCCCCTCATGAAGCTGCCTATGCTTGTAGCCATCATCACTTCCTGTGGCACTGAATTTCACGTGCTCATTACTCTTTGGGTGAAGAAGGACTTCCTTTGATTTGTTCTAAGCCTACTGCTCATCAACTTCATGGAATGCCCACGAGTTCTTGTATTGTGAGAAAGGGAGAAAAGTACTTCTTTCTCTGCCTTCTCTATCCCATGCATAATTTTGTAAACCTCTATCATGTTACCCCTCAGTCATTGTTTCTCCAAGCTAAAAAGCTCTGACCTAACAGAGTTAGGTCTTTCACATTCCCATTTTACAGATAAGAAAACTAGAAGCGAGAGAGAGAAAAAACGGTTTCCTGCTCTGAGCTGAAGTTAGAAGTGTGTATTCCACAGCAGATGGAAAAGGTGGAATCTGCACTCAGGGGCAGGGATTGTGGGGTGGGGGGATGAATGGTGGTGCCTAGCAAAGCATTGGAGGATGGGTGATGGGAGAGGCAGCTGTGTTTTGGCAGGTGAGAGAATTTGGGGTGTGAAATGGAAGGTGCGAAAGGTGGCTTAGAATATGGAAGCTTGCAAGGGGTGCTCCAGCCCAGCTGGAACTGGTAGATGAGCACAGAGGTGAAGAGTGAAGGGCAGGAAATATGGCAGGGTTAGGGTGGCCAGCTCTAGGTTGGAAAATTCCCAAAGATTTGGGGGGTGGAGCTTAGGGGGTGGTTTGGGGTTACAGCCCACCCTCCAAAGCAGCCATTTTTCTCCAGGGGAACTGATCTCTGGTGTCTGGAGATGAGGTGTAATACCGGGGGATCTCCAGGCCCCACCTGGAGGTTGGCATAGCAGTTCTCAATGTATCTCAATGGTGCCAAGGCATCTCAGTCGTGCCGATGTAGCACTGACGTGCTATATTGGTCTAGCACTATAGCACTCAACTTATAATGTTAAAAAAAACATTTCAGGGAGATTGTATGGTAAAAAAGGGCGGGGGGAAGCATGACGCTACTGGAAGCGCTGCAGGCCTTTTAAACAGCACACTACAGAGATTCAAAAGCGCAAAAAAGAGGTGAAAATGGAAGAAACCGTTTCCCTCATGAATGGCTCAACCACGCTTTGGTAACTGGACGGGAGTTGCTTTGTATGAAAAGGTAAATAAAACCCATAGCAGCCGTTTGCTAAAATGTTTGTGGCTGAAATGACACACACAAAATCGTTAGCAACCAGCCACCAGAATGGATTACAAAGGCTGCCTAAATGGGGCCAAAGTGTTGTCTAGCCCCTAGGCTATAATGCCACATAAAGCATATTGGCACCCATCAACGTGCATTTGTAGAATAGTGGTTAAAAGAGGCTACATTTCTTTATTTTATTTTTATTTTATTTTATAAATTCAATTTATAGCCCTCCCTCCCCGCAACGCGGGCTCAGGGCAGCTCACAAACAGGTATAAGCCAGCGCATAAAACACATTTAAAAACCATTTAAAAACCATTTCTACAATATTACGACATCATCATCATCATCATCATCATCATCATCATCATCATCATCATCATCATCATCATCATTATTATTATTATTATTATTATTATTATTATGTGCTCTAGATGTTCCGAATAGATCTTTCATAAAGATGACGTATAATGGTGCTATATCCACTCAGTGCCATCTGTTCCGCTGGCGCTGTCGTTCTTTCTTCCAGGGCCAGATCATGGTAGTACAGTAGTGATGGTAGTACAGTAGTGGCAGCTCCTACTCAAACGCCTGGCGGAAGAGCTCCGTCTTGCAGGCCCTGTGGAACTGTGCAAGGTCCCGCAGGGCCCAGCTCTCCTCCAGGAACTCGTTCCACCAGGTAGGAGCCGCCACCGAGAAGGCTCTGGCCCTGGTAGCAGCCAGCCTGGCCTCCTTGGGACCCGGCATCGCCAGGAGATGTTGCGTCCCCGACCGTAGTGCCCGTGGGGGAACATATGGGGAAAGGCAGTCCCTAAGGTATGCTGAACCCCGGGCATTTAGGGCTTTAAAGGTAAGAACCAGCACTCTGAAGCGAATCCGGTACGCTATCGGCAGCCAGTGCAGTGCTTTCAGAGCAGGCCAGATGTGGTCCCTACTAGGAAGACCCATCAGCAGCCTGGCCGCAGCATTCTACACCAGCTGCAGCTTCCGGATTTGCGACAGAGACAGCCCCATGTAGAGAGCATTACAGTAGTCTAGCCTCGAGGTGACCATTGCATGGATCACTGTGGCCAAGTCGCTGCGGTCGAGGAAGGGAACCAACTGCCGCACCAGCCGAAGGTGGTAAAAAGCTGACTTGGCAGTGGCTGCCACCTGGGCCTCCATAGTTAGCAAGGAGTCCAGGAGCACTCCCAAACTCCTAACCTCCGGCGCTGGCACCAAAGGCACCCCATTGAAGGTCAGAAGAGGGAGCCCCACCCCCAGACCACCCCGACTTGAGTTAGCCCAGTCCCTTGGAAACCGTAGAAGAATCGAGGTGCCTCAACGGATGGGTTTTCAGAAGCAAATGTTCTTCCCGGTTACCTTTTCCCCACCTCTGACCTCACGTTTCTTTCCTGTTGCTCCTCTCGCACCTCTTTCCTCCAGACAGCTTGTCCTGCTGAGAGTGTCTGTGTGCGCAGGGTTTGTGTCTCTGGTTGCAATTCCAATGCTTACCCAGAGGTGGCGCCAAGTTGCTGCCTTATGGTGCAGAAAGGCCATGCAACCCATGAGTGCAAGATGAGTCATCATGACCACCAAGCCACCCAGACACCGAACAAGAATAGAAAATAAGAGAGGATTTGGTGCGTGCTTCTGAAACAATGGCACCTCCTTTTTAAATACTGTGGCGTTATTCCAGAAGGCTTTGCACTCAGTGGGCTGGCTGCTGGGGTTGGGTTGCCACCCTCCAGCTGTGGCCTGAAGTTCTCCCGAAATGACAACTGATCTCCAGTTCCCTTGGAGGATAGGACAGCTTCAGTAGATAGACTCTGTGGTATCACATCCCCAGCGAGTAAGGTTGCCAGCCTCCAGGTGGGGCCTGGAGATCTCCTGCTTTTACAACTGATCTCCAGCTGACAGAGATTAGCTCCCCTGGGGAAAATGGCTGCTTTGAAGGGTGGACTCTATGGCATTGGACCATGCTGAAGCCCCTCCCCTCCCCCTCCACAAACCCCACCCCTCCTGGCTCCACCCCCAAAGTCTCCAGGTATTTTCCAACCCAGACCTGGCAACCCTCCAGTGAGCTTCCTCCTCTCCATATACTCTTTCCTCCCCCAAATCTCTAGGAATCTCCCAAGCTGGTGTTGGCAAATCTAGTTGGATCTCACCTGCAATCTCCAGGTGCTCGAGGGGGGATTGATTTTCACTAGTTCCATCCGCCCCTCCTCTAGCAGATCTCCAGCTCCCTCCCAGGACATTCCTACAGGCCTCCATTCATCAGGAGCAGGCTTCAGTGGGAAAGGAAGGGCAGCTGTGCCTCCACAGCTGGATATCCTTCTGTTCACAGAAAGGTCAGGTGGGGTCCAGGGGTCCTCATGTCCAGTCCCTCTCTCTCTGAGTCATGATTTGCATACCCAGCAGCTCCTTCATCTATGCAACCCCCAGGCCACAAAATCCTGTAAGTAAGATAGCCATGTGACTTACAGGAAAAGGTGTCTTAAGGGGTTACCTACACATTATATAGAAAAGGGGTTTAAGAAAGCCCCACTTCTGTGGGAAGGCTAGGGTTGCCAGGTCCCTACCTTTTGCCAGTGGGGAACTCCAGGCCGCACTCTTGGATCTTCTTGCGCACGCACAGCCATGTTGTTCAGGGGACGCTCTATCATTTTGGCAAAAAACTCTATGGTCTCCGTAGAGTTTTTAGCCAAATGCTAGAGCGTCCCCCCCCCACGACATGCCTAGCACAATGACGTCACCTCTGGGTGACATCATTTCGCCAGGCACATCAGGCATGGTGGGGCTCCCCCACCAGATATAGGGGCCCAAAATTGGGGGGGGGAACCACCCCCATTGGGGGGATGGCAACTCTAGGGAAGACTCTAGAGTGAGTGCTTATCCTTTCCCTGTGCACCGTTTCTACTCTCCTTCCCCAAGGGCTTTCCTATGCAGTGGGATTCAAAATAGAGTTGAACCCGGGGGGGGGGGAGTGGCTTGCAGATGCTCTGGAATGAATAAACAGCAGCCAGGGAAGAGTCAACAAGAAAGGGTCAAGCCCCACCCCACCCCCCATAACCTCCCCAACATTGCTCTGCTCTTTGTTGAGGCTCTCTTACTCCTAGAGGTATGCCATTTGCAGTTATGTCTTCCAGAAGTCACAAGTAGGTGAATCATTCCACATGCTAGAAGAAAGGGAGAATCCAGAAGAATCTGCAGATCAAACAGGACCTTGAGGCCAGAGTTAGGAAGAAAATTCTTCCCAGCCCCGATTTTAGCAGCCAGCAAACAAAAGGCATATATTTAGGTTCCTCTTCTTCCCAGGATTTGATTCTGCCAGCAGCTTCAGAGCCTCGTCCTCGTAGCACAAAGACTGCCCCGCCACGTCAGCAGCCCGACCCCCGGGTCCTTCGTAATACATTAATATGGCAACACAGTATGCCAACCTCCAGGTGAGGCCTGGAAATCTCCCAGAATTCCAACTGATTTCCAGGATATCGAGATCTCTATGGTATACCCATAGAGTCAAGGAGAAAAAGAAGTCCTAGAGTGACATCACGTCCATGCTGAGCTCCCTCCCCAGACTCCCCCAAATCTCCTGGAATTTCCCAAGTGGATGTCGGCAACCCTACTTTTTGAAGTGACCCTGTTCATCTCCAGTTAGGGTTGCCAACTCTTGGCTGGGGAATTCCAGGAGATTTGGCGATGAAGCCTGACATAATTTGATGAAGGGAAGGAGTTCAGCAGGG
>NW_015173164.1:391172-399603 GCF_001447785.1 Gekko japonicus
GTTTGATCCCATACAGCCCAGCCTCTAAAGCTGCCATCTTCTCCAGGGAACTTACCTCTGTAGTCTGGAGAGCTGATGTAATTCTGGAAGATCTCCAGGCTTCACCTGGAGGTTGGCAGCCCTGTCCCTAGAAGCAACCTGAAGATATTATCACCATGAGCATCTATTGCACTCCAGTAATACCATTCAAAAGCACAGAGGAGCAGTAGGAATCCAAGGCTAGAAGGAGAAGGAAGAACAGATCAAAATGGGGTAAGAGACTGGGTGCAAAAGGAAGCCCGTCTCCATCGGGGAAATTTCAGGGGATGTGAAACAGGGTTTGCAACATGCTCAGAATTGTAAGGTCAAAGTTTGGGGAGCAGCTGTTCTGCGGAACAGTTGGAAGGGCCTAAGACCCTAATCAGGCTTTCTGAGATGTACCCAAAGAGTGATTAACACATGGAATTCACTGCCACAGGAGGTGGTGGTGGCTGCAAGCATGGACGGCTTCCAGAGGGAATTAGATAAGCATATGGAGCAGAGGTCCATGAGTGGCTATAGCCATAAGGTATAGATAGGGACTCTCAGTCTGGGGCAAGGGATGCTCTGGGTTCTTGGTGCTTGGGGGGGGGTGACAGTGGGAGGGCTTCTAGTGTCCCGGCCCCACTGCTGGACCTCCTGATGCCCCTGGTGTTCTTGGTCACTGTGTGACAGAGCGTTGGACTGGATGGGCTATTGGCCTGATCCAACACTGGCTTCTCTTATGTTCTCTTATGTTCTTACTCCCTGGTCCTCCAATCATGGCCAAACCAGAAATGTCTGAAAGAGACAATGCAGTGAAAAAGAGAGGAAGGAAAACTGCAGAGAATGGGAGAAAGGAAGGTGAGGATACAGTGGCCGTGGCACGGGGCCAAGGAAGGACAGCATCTCTCTGGAGTGGGGAAAACCTCCTAGCTCCTGCTGCGTCCTCCAGATATACACACAAAGGCCTTCCAGTCAGTCTGGCTAAGCAGTTAATAGATCAAGCAAGGTTAGGCCTGCCAGGTTGCCCGCTTTGGCAGGCAACCTCCTGCACTTTGCCCACTGCCCCTCGTTCGAGTAGTGGGAGCCAAAAGAGAGGGGAGAACAGCGTCACAAAAAGCTGCCACTTCGTTTCTGCTCAGATATCCAGAAGTGATGTCCCCTCATGAGGCAACACTCTAGGAATTCCCCAGATCTCTGTGGTTTTAACCCCAGAGACCTAGTAAATTTCTAGAGTGTCACACAACGTGCTGAAATCACTTGCAGATTTTTTAACCAGAAATGAAATACGTCCTCCTCCACAAGCTTCATTAATTCATTCATAAAGGATCTCAATCTCGCTCTTCCCAGATAGCTAAGAGTGATTTACACAATCACGTCTGCAAAGCAAGCCAACAACCATCTATTACATACAGACAACACACCCTCAAAGACAAGTAAAAAGGGAAGCTCTCAGCAAGAGGCCCTCTGGAATAGGCTCATAGCCCACCTGAAAGGTTGAGGACAGTACCTTCGGGACCTCTCCAGAATTCTGCAACCATGGAGAAGGCAATCAAGCATGTAACAGAGGATGTGACTACTGCAGAGAGGTGGCTATGAGAATACAACTTGCACAGGGGGTCTCTAGTGGACCTTCAGATGTGTGGGTCCCTGGCCACCAACACCTAGACCTGGTAAGCTTGGTAGCCAATGTGATGGTTGTAATTTGGGTGTGACATCGGGCAGACCTGCAGTATAGGACTTTCACAGGAGAACTTTGACAAGGATCATGGCCTATGTCAGTGTTTCCCAACCTGTGGGTTCCAGGTCCATGCCTGGATCTTTAGGCGCGTGCACAAAGTGTACGCACCACAATGATGTCACCGAGAAGTGACTTCATTGCACCAGGCATGTCACAAATCAACGCTCTAGCATTTTGGCCAAAAGCTCTATGGTTCTCTATGTGTAATGTGCCTGGCATGATGATGTCACTTCTGGATGACATCATCACGCCAACGACATCAATGTAGGAGGGGGCTGTTGGCCAGCTTGCCAGTGGTGAATTGGAGCCCCCGAAATCAGGGGAAACCTTACCCCGACCGGGCGTCTGGCAACCCTAGTTCAGATCCAAAAGTGGGTTAGGTAAAGGTAAAGGTTCCCTTGCTCGAAAGCCAGTCGAATCTGACTCTAGGGTTGCGGTGCTCATCTCCGTTTCAAAGCTGAAGAGCCAGCGCTGTCCAAAGACATTTCTGTGGTCATGTGGCCGGCATGACTAAACACCAAGGTGCACGGAACGCTGTTAACTTCCCACTGAAGTGGTACCTATTTATCTCCTTGCAGTTTCTTGCTTTCGAACTGCTAGGTTGGCAGGAGCTGGAACTAGAGACGGGAGCTCACTCCATCATGCGGCACACTCGGGTCTCGAACTTCTGAACTACTGACCTTCCACAGCCTGCAGTTCAGCGTCTTAACCACTTGAGCCACCGCAGCTCAAAAATGGGTTGCAAAGTCTCTAAAAGTGGGTCATAGGCCAGCTCTCCTTAGTGGCCACCCCTGCCCCTTCCCATTGCTCTCTTTTGTATTCCTGGAAACCAAGACCTGAACCTGGAAACAGTATCTGCCACGCCATACATTAGTTGGTGTTTTTTTCTTCACTGCATAGACACGTTGGTCATTTGACACATGTCCTCCTAGTCACTAGAGTAGAAGCTTGCAGATTAGAAGGAGTAATGGAGACAGAGAGGGGGCTCAAAGGCTAGAATGCACAACAGTCTGTGTATGTCAGAATGCCACCCACTTGGGGTTCATAGTGAGGGAAGCTGCACCCTTTCTGTGATGTTTGTTGGTGTCTCAAGAGCAACTGGTAAGCCACTGTAGCGAATGGAATGCTGAATTCGATGGGTGCCAGCGTCATAGTTTGCCCAGGACCCCAGAAAACCTTGCGCCAGCCCTGAATGGGTCACCATATCAAGTGAAGTTGGACTCGTGGGTCGCCATACCAAAAAGGTTGGGAGCTGTTGCCCTGTAGTAACTTACCGATCCTGGATTTAGTTTTAGCCAGCTCACTTGCCATCCATGGCCCATCCCCAGCCAGGCACCAAGGAAGGATGAAGGCCAGAGACTGGGAAGAGAAGAAGGAAGGGATTTCCTTGGCACGCCAACAGCATCTCGTTCCAAACTTTCACACAAGCTCCTGCAAGCGTCTTCTGATAAACAAGGGGAAAGTGTGAAGCACAATGGAATTTTGTGGACTGGCACAAAACTGACAGCGCTGACTTCTCCGTGGTCATGTGGCCAGCATGACTAAATGCCGAGGCGCATGGAATGCTGTTACCTTTCCACCGAAGCGGGTCCTATTTATCTCCTTGCAATTCCTTGATTTGAACTGCTAGGTTGGCAGGAGCTGGGGCCGGAGATGGGAGCTCACTCTGTCAGGCAGCACTTGGGTCTCAAACTGCTGAGCTACAGACCTACAGACCTACAGACCGTCTGTAAACCCCTGGTGGAGGTGCGGTTGTAAGGCGCAGCTTTCTTTTTGGTAATTCGGAGATATGTGCATATGCGCACAAGCAAATTGAGGCTTTCGGCGTTCACACTTTGTTGGTGCGGGATGAACGCTCTCTCCAGGGTTTGCTACCACTTTCACCAGGTACTTTTTAAACTTGGGAGACAAGTGCTACAAGATGGGCAGAGTATGGCTGGGGAACGCCTGACAGATGTGCCTGTGTGAACGGCCCCTTTAATCCGTTTGTGAAACATTTCTGGCACGTGCCTATCTCGGGGCAAACTGCCAGTCTGAACTCAGCCTTGATCTCTGTCCAGAGGATGTTAGGCAGTGATTCATTTTGGGCACAAAGTGTCAGCCATGCAGGACGGAGTAAAAACTGCCCTTGCCAACATTCTTCTTTACAGCTCTTCAAATGATATGAGCTTACCCCTGTTAAGGGGATCAGATCAAGCTTGCAATAAGGAAAGTTCACTTGCTAGTGTTCTCTGCCCCCGGATCATCTTTGCGGTACTGGCCTTTTCCTCTTGACTCCCCTTACCACACGTGTGACGTGTGCTCACACAGCAAGCTTATCCCAATTTGTTCCTGCTATAGATTTGATCAGGATTTTTTGTGGGGGTTGGGTTATCACACATCCCTCCCCGAACTGCTTGCATTGCACGGCTTGGTTTTTTTTAAAAAAATTGGCTTTGCGCACGCGCATGTACACCTAGCCCAATCACTGCTCCCACTGGGACTCGCTGTACTCCCTTGTTTTTGCAGGTTCCCCCCCCCCGAACAGTGAACAAAATTAACTGGCAACCTACAACTGAGCGCTGAAGTCTATATGTGCGCTTGAACATTGAATTTATGCAGCGCGGAATTGCTCATGCACACAATGACGGAAGCTTGGGGAACATAGGAGAAGGACATTCAGATGACCTAATCGTGATCATTGTGAGAGATGGCTGTCCAGATCGGTGAAATTGCGGATTCAAAGCGCAAATATCCAAAAAGTACTTGATTTTCCAGATATAGGGCATGATGCCACGGAGGCCACCCTCCAAAGCAGCCATTTTCTCCAGGGGAACTGACCTCTGTTGCCTGGACATAAATTCTTATAGTGGGAGGTCTCCAGGCTCCACTTGGAGGTTGGCAACCCCATTTGGTGACCCTCCTAAGATGGCATGCTCATCATGTTGCTGATCATCTGAGACAGCACTGACACGGTCCAAATTGTTGTTGTTGTTGTTGTTGTTCAGTCGCACAGTCCAATAGGAGCCTGCAACAGTCGTTCAGCCATTCCTGACAACACTGCATATTACTATGGCCTCACTACTTGCGGTATTCTTTGTCATAGTATCTGTTTTGGATTGTTTGGTTTTATTGGTTGTCTCAAGTCTTGAAAAACAGATAAAACATCTTAAATTTATAAGTATTTTTTTCTTAGAAGTAGGGTTGTCAGGTCCCTTCTGGCCACTGGCAGGGGATGGGCGTCAAACTCAGAATACATTTTATTGCTCGCTTGCCATAGTAACCGGGAGAGGGGTAGGAGAGTGTAAAATCTGCATACTTTTACTTTTAAATGCTTTGAAGTAGAAAGTTGGTGCCTGTGAACATCCACCATCCTTGGGTCTCAGCTTACACTGTCTGGCTTTTGTCTGGAGGAAGGGGGGATATCATCTAGGTGGGAACACGTAGCTGTTGCTTTGAGCAGGTGGAATACCTGGGAGTGATTGGTTCCTAATCTTTTATGGCCCTTGTTTGAACCTTGTATATCTATTGCTTTCGCTCCTCCATCTTCAGTTCTAACATAGCCAGTGTACAGGCTGGATCGTTTCAATGTCTCAATATCCTTCCCTGAAGTGAATGGTGTTGAGAACTGATTTCTCCAAGTGTCTGACAATGGGAATTGTAGGGTTGCCAGATCCAGATTGCGACACTCCTAGAGATTTGAGGAGGACAGGGACCTCAGTGAGGTACAATGTCATAGAGTCCACCTTCGAAAGCAGCTATTTTCTCCAGGGGAACTGATCTGAGTACTCTGGAGGTAAGCTGTGATGCCAGGGGATTCACAGGTCTGTCCTGGAGTCTGGCATCCATACCTAGAAGCCATCTTGCCCCCCCGAGGGAAAATGTGAGAGAGAGGGGGAGGGGGAGGGAGGGAGAGAGGGGGAGAGAGAGAGGAAGGAAGGAAGGAAGGAAGGAAGGAAGGAAGGAAGGAAGGAAGGAAGGAAGGAAGGAAGGAGAAAGAAAGAAAGAAAGAAAGAAAGAAAGAAAGAAAGAAAGAAAGAAAGAAAGAAAGAAAGAAAGAAAGAAAGAAAGAAAGAAAGAAAGAAAGAAAGAAAGACACTACGAACAGATTGTTTGGGAAGGCCATAAGTTTGGAAGATTTAGGCCAACTCCCCTGTGAATCACAGTTCATTCCTTTGTTGGGAAGGGGCATGCCTTTCTCCCACGATTCTGTTTGCCTCAGCAGTCTTGCTCTCCGTTTCACCTGGGGCGAGGGAGGCCCCAGATCAGCCTTGCTCCAACTTGCCAAAAACTAATTACAGCCTGGGTGCGGATTTCAGAGCTTTGGCATTCCTTCCCAGTGAGCCGCACCCCAGGCAAGGCTGTCTCTCTGAAAGCCTGTCGTTGCTTCACTAACCTGTGGTAACTTTCCACCCCTCTTAGGGAACCAAGCCTGAGCCAGCCAAACAGGTGTGGGAGAGAACATGCACCAACTTCAATCTCTTTCTCAGGGTTCTCGAAGCCAATTGGCAGCTTACAGGACACACGTAGCCCACTTCCATGTCCCCGTGCCAAGCTGGGTGTTCTGAGTGGGCACACTTCTCACTTCTGGGGTTCTCCTCTGAGTGCGAAATGGGGGAGGGTACCTGCCAGTTGGGTAGAGACACTTTGCGTGTTCTCTCCGAGTAATTTTACTTAGAAAACACTGGCCAGCCAGTTCCAAAGAAACACAAGAACTGGCGATGGATGATGATGTCATCACTGGGGGTCCCTGGGAAGGTCGGTTTGAAAGCATCCAGATCCCCACACTGAAGAAGCTGTTCATTCCTGATCTAAACTATGGTTTGACAAGCCAGAAAGCGTGGACTAGGTTCCTATAACATAAATGGCTGTACTGAATCTGGCTGCACCACCTTTCCCTGAAAAATCTGGCACATAAGGGGGGTTTAAAGGCTGCACAAAGGCTCTCCAAAACTCTCCACTTCTCTTTGCTGGGCCTCTCATTTTTCCCCCTCAAATCAAGAAGAAGAAGAAGAGGAGGAGGAAGAGGAAGAAGAAGAGGAGGAGGAGGAGAATCAAAAAGTGGTCATCTTGCTTGTGTCATGATCTATACGGCAAATCAGATTTGGCTATAGGATGATGTCACAAAGCCTATTCAGAGGGAGGGCAACGCTTCCCACCCCTGATCAGAATGGGCAAACCTGTTCATTTCAATCTGCAGGCCTTTTCAAGCTATTGCTGATAGGGGGGCCGATAGTGTATGCACAGAATGCACCCTCTTCTCAGTTCTGGTTCAACCCTAAAATTTAAAAGGAACTTTTGTCAAGACCATTTCAGAAGAACAGGGCTCCCTTAATTTCCACCTCTGCACCAGTATGAACGGTGCAGGAGGGTTATCTTCCTTGGCACCCAGTTGCTCTAAAGTAAACATTCCCCTGCTTCTGCCAGAGAGCTGATCACTATAAAGCAAGGGTCCCCAACGCGGTGCTCGTGGGCATCATGATATCCGCTGACATCTTTTCTGGTGCCCTACAAGTGTTTTTAGGGAGTGGGTGGGGCCAGGTTTGCCCAGCATGACCTCTGATTGACTATTGGAGATTTGATGGACTGCAGATTTTTTTTTACATGTTGCTTTGGCAGCAGCTGCCACCACAACACAAGGATTTACACTGTGTGACTGAAGTTAAGCTGTGGCAATCTTTTTGTGGCTGTCTCTGCCTCCTGTGGCAGCCATTTTGTGGCAGCCGTTTTGTTAGGGTTGACGGGTTTGGTTTGGAAAATACCTGGAGACTTTGGGGGTGGAGCCAGGAGAGGGCGGGGTTCAGGGGGGAGGGGCCTCAGCATGCTACAGTGCCATAGAGTTCACCCTTCAAAGCAGCCATTTTCTGTTCTTTTTTAACTGCCCCCAAAGAGGCAGGATTTTATTTTTCACATATAATATACAAACATACAAAACATACACTAACATACATACATATACATGGGGGGGGGTTTCCCGCTTTTTAACAAGTGTTAATAATAGTGCCTAATCCGCGTTACTATCTGTTTCTTGTGTTCTGTGTAAGTAACCTTCTATCTCTAGCTTCATAAAACATGTATATTCTACATTTAGTAAATCAATAGTCTGTCCCAAACGATTTGCCTACATTTGCTTATCATACCAGTTATAAAACCGTGTCCAAGTATTCTGAAATGTCAATTCCATTGCATCTTTTATCAATAAAGTCAATTTATCTACTTCCGCAGCCTCTAGAACTTTATTTATAAATTCTCGATTTGTTGGTGACTCCACTAGTTTCCAGTAATTTGCATAGAGTATTCTGGCCGCCATAGTTATGAATACAATCAAATAGCAATCTTCTTTGTTGGAATGGTCAGGTAGAATGTTCAACAACATCTCTTGTGTAAATGACACCACTGTACCTAATACCTTTTGTAAGATTTCATGTATCATTACCCAGTATTTCTTAGCTCTTTCACAATGCTACCACATATGGTAAAATGTACCAACCATATTTTCACATTTCCAACACTTATTTGAACATTTTGGATCAATTTTAGCTAACCTTTCAGGTGTTACATACCATCTATAAAACATTTTATAAACATTTTCTTTATAGGGGACTAGGGGAAAGGCCCGTTGTGGAAATAAATACAACGGCCTCTAGAAAGAGGCTCTGAGTGGATGCCCCGGCCTTGGACACTCAGTGTCAATTTGCTGTGGCAGCCTCC
>NW_015173164.1:399922-438883 GCF_001447785.1 Gekko japonicus
TCTTCAGCTTTCCACCCCACACACACCTGCAGCCTCTCCCCTGCTCTGAAGCCCTGACTGCTACGTCACATTGGCTGTCATACGGGGGGCCACCTCAGCAGCATATAAGGATACAGAGCCCACCATTTTCTCCAGGGCAACTGATCTCTGTCATCTGGAAAGCAGTTGTAATTCTGAGTGATCTCCAGCCCTCACCTGGAGATTGGACACATTTTACCTCAGAACAGCAAACTGTTTAGAATGTTAGAGTTAAAAGCCAATCAAGTTGCATATGCAAACGACCTCTGTGTTCCAAGGCAAAGGCCAATGAGGCTGCATCTGCAAATAACCTCTGTGTTCTGACTAGCTATGGGGGGGAGAGGAACAGCAAACTGTTTAGAATGTTGGAGGCGAGACTCAAGCAATGCACAGGGACAGATTCTGAGTGACACACCAGTGCGCCAACTAATTCCGGAGCGTGTGGAATGTTCTAGAGAAGTGCTACCACCATTCAGCTTTTATATATAAGGGAGATGGCTTTCATTATCCTGATGTTTTTCTTCCATATTTGGTCCCACTGCTCAAAATTAATTATGCCAAATATTTTGTGCCCATTGAATCATGTTTCCTTTTACTGTCTCTTCCAACATCAAGTCATCAAGTAACAGTATATAAAGCCTTCATATAAGTTTCAACTCTGTGATTCAAAGCAGCCATTTTCTCCAGGGGACCTGATCTCTTTCAGCTGGAGATCGGTTGTAAAAGCGAGAGGTCTCCAGGCCCCACCTGGAGGCTGGCAACCCTACATTTTGTTGCTGTGCCCACCATGCCATGACACAATTCAAAGCATGCCCACAGCCTCAAAAAGGTTGGGGACCCCAAAATAAAGACTTTAAAGGCAAAACCTGGAAATGTTAAAGGTAATAGACAAAGGGGGCATGTTGTTAGGCAGTGGGGTGCGATGGATGGCCTGTTAGACTGGGACTTTGAAGACCCAGGTTCAAACCACTCCTGTCAATCAAGCTTGCTGGGTGACCTTGGTCATACGCTGGTAAGATAGCAGTTGGTTAATGGAAGCCTGGCATTACATTTCACTACCCCAGGATTGTACGGTTCTCCCTGCCTTCACACACACACACAAATCCCATTGTTGAACTTCCAGCTGCAAAGCCAAGCCCATCCTCCTAGTTAGAGCACTTCATGAAATCTAGACCAGGGGCCACTCTTTGAGCCTGCAGGCACGTCTGGAATCCTGACACAAAACAAAATGGCTGCCACAAAATGGCTGCTGCAGGAGGCAGAGCCAGCCATAAAAAGATCACCACAGTTTAACTTCAGTCACACGGTACAGATCCTTGTGCTGTGGTGGCAGCTGCTGCCAAAGCAAGATTTCAGAAAATCTGCACTATGTCAGGGTCGTTAGTCAGGTCACACCACACAAGGCTTCATAAGAAGATAAGTGTTTATTGATGGATCCAGTACTAATGATCACGTATACAACTTGTGTCAGGAATAGCCTTCAGTATAGGGGCCTCTGACTTATAGTGAAATCAAACATCCCCCCCCCAATGAGCAGAAGCCAATGGTTATAATTGTCACGCGCAGCGAAGCAAGCAAGCACAAAGCCGTTGCGTTCCCAGCATAGTAATTACAGCTGGAGACTACAAGGTCAAGCCTGAGATAGCGCTGAGAACGAGAAGGGGGAAGCCCCTTCCACATTCCAGATCCATGACAGGGCTATCTGACACACAGCCGACCAAATCACACACACACACACACACAAAACCGTTATTGGCATGAAAGCACAAAACATCATGGAAATACGGGAAAATACTAAGATGCATCAGTCAGTTACACTTGGCTATTCAAGCCTCATCTTCTGATTGCATAATATAATTTTGCAACAGCCTCCATTATTTCACAATTAGAATTAAACAGAAGAAAGTGAACAACTGAGTCATCAGAGTGCCAGCTCTTACCCTCTAGAAGTGGAGTAATAAAACGAGATCGGATATCCCTTTAGAGGGGGCAATGAAGTATGGTGTGTGTAGTGGATTCTATATCTTTTAGAGTGCAAGGACAAAGTCTGTCTACATATGGTATCTGGCGGTACCTCCCTAAAAGCACCTCTGATGGCAGAACATTAAAACGTGCAAGTATGTATGCTTTGCGATGGTGTGGGGCTGTTAAACTTGACAGATACTTCGCAGTAGAGCCCATGTCAGAAGTCCCCAACCTGCTCGAGGAGCATCTGCTGGATGCGCGTTCCCTCAATTCTAGCCTTTCGATGTCAAGAAATCTTTGTTTAATAATAGCATAGGCTTGTTTATCTGAAAAGGGGGCTAAATAATCCGGGGATATTCCCATTGTAGAGAGTTTCTCCTCTACATATCTAAACCACGGAGAGAGATGGGACTCAGTTAAAATGTGAGTAATAATACTTTTAGCTTTAGCATGGAAATGAAGTTTAAGCCAGAATTGAGTTGTTATCAGCCATGCTCTGGAGCCGGCCAAACCTCTAATAGACAATCAGAAGCCTCACTGGGCAAAGGCCCTGGCTGCCCCCACACACACACCAGAGGAGGTGTTGGTGGGCACCTCGTTGGGGACCCCTGATCTAGACCATAGTTCCTACACCAGCAAAGAAACAGGCCTGTTAAGAAAAGAAGGCGCCATCCACGTTGCCATCATTTGCCAAAAAATTATTGCATTTAAAGACAAAACTACTGGCAGACGAGACTGAAAAGGGAAACAGGCCTTATGAGAAACCCTCCTTGGGGTGAGGGGGCTTGGCCAGTCTGTGCGAATGATTAGCCGG
The DNA here is from genome assembly GCF_001447785.1 of Gekko japonicus. NCBI lineage: Eukaryota > Metazoa > Chordata > Lepidosauria > Squamata > Gekkonidae > Gekko > Gekko japonicus. The sequence goes on from NW_015173164.1 coordinate 402,720, forward strand.
AGCCCCTTGAGCTGGAGCCGCGATTCGTTGACCTTATTGGCCTCTTGCCAAGTCTTCAGCTAACCCATGATGTCATTTGGGACTGTCTGTCTCTACATACCAAGCTGAGAACCTGGGAACTTCGAATCCACCCCAGTTACCTCCCTGCTGGGCTTTGTTCTTGAGGGTGTGGGACTGAAACCCATGTACAGGCATGTGAAGAAGCTTCCGAGCAACCAGGGATGTCTACTGCAGCGTCAGGTGAAATGCAAGCAATCGATTCCAAGTGCAAAATAGTTTTCTCAGCCATATTCTCCCATCTCTGGCTTTATGCAACAACCTAGAGCTCTCAAATGGGAATAAAAAGTTATTTCTGCAATGGGGGACCTCTTCAGACAGTCCACCATTTGGATGGTAGGGTCCTCACTCCAGTTTGACTCCTGCAATCCAGATAGGCTTGGACCATTTCCGAGGTAGTGAAATTCCCCACATTGATGTTTTTAAAACTCTGCATTATGTGAAATTTTCCACAGTAGCTTTTTTCCTCACCAAGCGCAAACCCAAAGTTTTCTCCTTCTTATCCCATGTTTTTGGAACTCGGACCATTTCCGCAGTAGTGAAATTCCCTGCATTGATGCTTTTAAAACTGCGCATTGTGTGAAATTTTCTGCAGTAGATTTTTCCTCACCAGGCACACACCCAAAGTTTCCTCCTTTTTATCCCACATTTTCTGAATCTCCAGTTTTAGCGAGTTCCAAAAATGCAGGGTAAGAAGGAGAAAATTTTGGGTTTGCATCTGGTAAGGAAAAATCTACTGTAGAACATTTCACATAACGTGCAGTTTTAAAAACATCGATGCAGGGAATTTCACTACTGCAGAAATGGCTGAAGTATTATTTTACAAGGAAAGATAACCAGGAGAGAATTGTGATAGAAACTTGAAAAATTATATAGAATGTAGGCATAATCCGGGTCATCCAGTAAAACTCATCCAGTAGTAGAAAAGGCAACATTTCTGCATATTATTCACTTTAGGGATTCCTTGTCAAAAAAGTAACAGAGGTCGTTTTTAACTACACTCATGAAGGAGTGAGTAAAAATGGAACCTTCATGTCTCAGTATATTCCTGGTGACAAGATGTAGGGGACAAACCAGGGGGTTTGCCATCATTCCCACAATGTATTACTTGGGACTTTCCCAGAAACATCTGGCTGACCCCCTTTTGGAGATGGACTGCTGGGCTACAAAGATCTTTTGGTTGTTCCAGAGTGGTAGTTCTTATGAAAAGCCAAGTGAGGATATAAGAGTAGATAAGCTAGACCCACTCAAAACAATTACAATATCTGGATGTGTCAATCTGTATGTATGAACATAAGAGATGGTCGGCTGGATCAGACCAGTGGTCAATCTAGGCCAGCATCCTGTTTCACTCAATGGCCAACTGGGTGTCCTTTGGCAGAGAGAGAAATGGGCATAGAGGTTTAGGGCTTCCTTTGATGTTGCCTCCTAGCAGTGGGACTCAAGGGGTTGCCGCCTCTGAACATGGAGATTCCCTTCAGTCATTTGGCTAGTAGCTAGTGATGGACCTGTCCTCCATGAATCTCGCTAATCCCCTTGTAAAGCCATCTGTGCCCACGGCCATCACTACATGGGAGGGGCTGTGGCTTAGTGGCAGACCATCTGCTTGGCATGCAGAAGGTCCCAGGTTCAATTTCCGGTATTTCCAGTTTAAAAGGACCAGGCAGTAGGTGATGTGAAAGACCTCTGCCTGAGACCCAGGAAAGCTGCTGCCAGTCTGAATAGACAATAATGACTTTGATGGACCAAGGGTCTGATTCAGTAGAAGGCAGCTTCATGTAGATCCATTGGCAGTGAGTTCCACAGTTTCATTCCTTGTGGAGTAATCTGGGCATGCTGATTTTCATGCATTTTTGTCTTTCAGGATTTAGTGAAAACCATTTTTCCTTCTTGCAAGAAATACAGTTGGCCGTGTGCAAGCACTCCTCCCAGCGGCGCCGTCGACACCGCTCTCTACATTTTGCAGGGTCCCCTGTGCGCCTCTGTTCAGAAGATGTGAGCTCAATTCATACTCCCTGCCCAGCCATGAAGATCAATATATTTCAGCCTCACTTCCCCGAGTGCAAAATGAGATAGTTGAGGTGGTTGTGGTGATGACAAAGGTGATACAGAAAAGCTGAAGGCCTAAAGACGCATCACTATAGCATTATTAAAGCACTTTACAAGCCAACTTGCTGGCAAATCCACTGGTTCAGACACGATCCACATTTCCTGAGCAGATCAGTTCTTGGGCCAAAAAGTTTTGAGCAAAATGTATGAGCATCCAGATGATGACAGGAGATGAACATAAGTGCAGATGGAAGTATGCACATACATCTACACTGTGTCATGTCAGTGGGAGCGGTTGTGAGTGCCGTGAGTCCAGGGGTCTTTTGGGGCTGGAGCACGCCGGAGTGCCGCTCCAGGAGCCCAGGCGCCGGAACAAATGGCAGTGGCAGCAAGCCCTGCCCCCAGCTCCCTGCGCTGCGGTCCCCTGCCGACTCCCCGGGCCAATGACAGAGCGTGCGGCCCGTGGGAGGGCAGAAGAGGCCCCCTGTCGCCTCCCCGGGCCAGCGACAGAGCGCTGCGGCCCGGGGAGGCCAAAAGAGGCCCCCCCACTGCCTCCTGGTGTAAGTGAGGACTTTTCTTTCCCTTTTTTCTTTCTGTCTTTCCCTTCTCTTCCTTCCTTCCTTCCTCCCTCTCTTTTCCTTCTTCTTTCCTTCTCTCTCTTTACCTCTTTTCCTTCTTCCCTTCTCGCTCTTTCTTTCTTTCCCTCCTTCTTCCCTTTTTGCTCTTTCTTTCTTTCCCTCCTTCTTCCCTTCTTGCTCTTTCTTTCCCTCCTTCTTTCCTTCTCTTTCTTTTCCTCTTTCCTTCCTTCTTTCCTTCTCTTTCATTCTTTCATTCCTTCGTTCCTTCTCTCTACAGTCTCTCTCTCATTCCTTCCCTCTTTTCTTCTTCTGCGGCCCAAAAGGGGACGCTTTTGAAGATGCCTTCCCCCCCTTTTGCTTCCCCTTCTGACATCACTTCCGGTGATGTCAGGGGGCGTTGCATATGCTAATGAGCTATTATGCTAATAGCCTAGTAGCTCATTAGCATACAGTATGTTAATGCGCTCCTGCAGCTCTTTTTCTAGGAAAAGACCCCTGCATGAGTCTGAATAGGCTTTAAAGGGTGAACATCTGGAATGTGCACATCTGGACATACAGCAGCACCGTCTGCATCTGTGCCGTGTGATTTATCAAGCCAATTCACACTTGTAAGCTATTCTCAAATTCTCATCTCCCTTAGCTAAACTGAGGCATTAGTTTGGACAAGCCAATTGTTATTAGCATCCTTGAAATAGGAAAGCCAGTGTGGTGTAGCAGTTAGAATGTTGGACTGTAATCTTGGAGACCCAGGTCTGAATCCCTAGTCTTGGGTGACCAGGACCCTATTGCATGTTCTCAGATCACAATCTAACTAATGGAGATGACATGGAAGAGAGGGAGACGAAGTTGAAAGCTTCATTGGCTCCCCGCTAGGGAGAAAAGCAAAATATAAATATCTAAATAAAATAAATTCTTCCTGAATAATGAGTACTCTGGTAAGACTGAGGGATGCATATTAGAGACTTAGAGAGGCTGTAGCCTTCTAAGAGTCATTGGCTTGGCTCTAGGGTTGCCAAGTCCCCCTGGACACTGAGGGGGAACAGGGATGTAGGGTCGCCAGATCCCTCCTGGCCACAGGCAGGGGAAGGGGAAGCATTGCCAGATCCAGGTTGGGAAACTCCTGAGTATTTGGGGATGGAGCCCAGGAGGACAGGGACCTCAGTGGGGTACAATGCCCCAAAGTCCACCCTCCAAAGCATCCATTTTCTCCTGAGGAAGTGATCTCTGTCATCTGGAGGTAAGCTGTAAATCCGGGGGATCCCGGGTCCCACATGGAGGCTGACATCCCTATTAAGAGGCCCAAATAGAGCTTGACAGACATCTCCCATAATTCCCCCATCTCTGGGGTATACACCTTAATCTCTCCAGACTCTTTTCCCACCCAGGCTTTACAAAATAGGGAGGGTATTAGAACCCCCTCCCAATGGAGCCAGGTCGTAGGGGTGCAGCAGGCCAGACTAGCTCTTTGCAGCACGGAATCTCACAAAACCACACCCGTGCTTCAAATCAGCTTCCTTATATGGTTAAAACCCTGGTATGTTCCCCCGGGAGGGTGCGGCTGGCTGCTCAGGTTATACAAACATGCCTTCCCACCTGCCCAACGACTGCCTTGGCAAAGCCTGAAAGGGCAGGAACGCCCTGGGCAGGGCCCAGAATGCTCTGAAGAGCGAGCACTCAGCTCTTCCCATTAATCAGTGACTAAGCCGGGGTGTGTGAGGGGAAAACAGAAGCGTCAGCTAAAGCCAGCGGACTGCCCGTCCCATCCAAGAATGTGCCATCAGCTGAAATGCTCTCTGGCCTGGTTTGGGAGAGCCGCCTCTTCCCCTGAGGGAGCTTTGGTCGTCACTGAGGGATTTCTGGGAAAGGCTGGGCTCTTCTCACTGAGGGGATAACTTGGGGTCTGGCCCGTAGAGTTGCCAGGTCTCCCCTGGCCACCGGCAGGGGAAGGAGTAGGGTTGTCAGATCCAGGTTGGGTGGATCCTGGGGAGGACAGGGGGCAATGCCACAGAGTCCACCTCAAGTGGGGGACAAGGCCACAGAGTCCACCCTCCAAAACATCCCTTTTCTTCTGGGGAACTGATATCTGTCGTCTGGAGAGGAGCTGTAACTCCAGGGGATCCCCAGGTCCCACCTGGAACCTGGCAACCCTAGGTCTGGGCTGTACCACTTCACAGCAGTGTTCCCTCTAAGCTGAGTTAGTGTGAGCTAGCTCACAGTTTTTTAGCCTCTGGCTCACACATTTTTGCCTCAGCTCAGGAAGGATGGCCCCAGAGCAAACCAATTTATGCAGTAGCCAAATCGCTCGCTCACAACTTTAATGCCAGTAGCTCACAAAGTAGAAGTTTTGCTCACAAGACTCCACAGCTTAGAGGGAGCATTGCTTCACACTGCAGGTGGGTGGGAGTTCTCCTGAGTTCTCCTCCTTTAAAAATGTCCTTTTGGTGCAAAAAAATAAAATAAATCCAAGCTTGTCAAGGAAGACAGTTATGCTGTAATCCTTTCGCCCACCATTTTCCTTTGCCCTTTTTAAAATGGAGGCGCAGTCAGTCAAGAGACAGGCCCCCTCTTTCAGTCTAAAATGGGACAGCCCAGGCTCGGCTCAGCTCTGAGAAGGCCTGTGGCCCAGAGCTCCTGTGGGCAAAGCTATTCTTGGGGTTCTGTGGCTTCACTTCTCTTGTTGCCAGCTGCTTGGAGAGAGAGAAAATGCCCGGTTACTGTAATAAATGCTAATGGGATGTTGGTTTTGAGATGAGGTGGTTGAACTCCATGCTATCAAAAGCTTCAACTGCCTATTTCCACTCTGTAAATCAGGTTGCCAGCCCTGGGTTGTGATAACAGTGTAGAATATAAGAGGACCTAACCAGGCGAAAGAAAACTGGAGCCATCTTGTGTGTGAGTGTGTGTGTGTGTGCACATGCCATCAAGTCATAGCCAACTCACAGTGACCCAGTAGGGATTTCGTAAGAACATAAGAGAAGCCATGTTGGATCAGGCCAATGGCCCATCCAGTCCAACACTCTGTGTCACATGGTGGTCAAAACCCAGGTGCCTTCAGGAGGTCCCCCAGTGGGGCCAGAACTCCAGAAGCCCTCCCACTGTTGCCTCCCCCAAGCACCAAGAATACAGAGCATCACTGCCCCAGACAGAGTGCTCCATCTATACCTTGTGGCTAGCGGCCACAGGTGGACCTCTGCTCCATATGTTTATCCAGTTCCCACTTGAAGCTGTCCATGCTTGTAGCTGCCACCACTTCCTGTGACAGTGAATTCCATGTGTTGATTACTCTTTGGGGGAAGAAGGACTTCCTTTAATCTGTTCTGAGTCTAGGCAAGAGATGTTCAGAGGTGGTTTGCCAATGCCTTCCTCTGCATAGCAACCCTGAAATTCCTTGCTGGTCTCCTATCGAAATACTAATCTGGGCCACCCCCACTTAGCTTCCGAGATCTGATGAGATCATGGCTGCAGCAGTCTATTGGCTCCCAATAGCGATTGGTGCTGTCCTTCAGAAAAACCAAGCCCTCTACTACAACTCCCCCTCTCCTCCCAAGCTGTAGGCCGCCTCCGTCTGTGCTGCAAGCCCCTTGGTTTGATGACTCTGGTTTGGTCCTGAGCTCTGGATTGGGGGGGAGGGGGCAGAGCCCTTCTTGGCACTTACGGGTGACTCAGCTGCAGGAGGAAATGATGGGTGTGGAGGGGCCTGTTCTTTTCTTTGGCCAGAAGCCATTTTGAAGGGAAGAGCCAACCTTGCTAAGGTGGTGGGATGCCAAGGAGCCACAGTCTGGTGCAGAGGCTGTGTCCGACTGGCCCCCTCCTTCTTGGCATCATTTCTGCAGTTTTGAGTTAAATAGGCTGGGCTCCATCGCCTGCATGAATACGAGGGTTGGCCACCTGCCCACCAGCAGGGGCAGGGGAAGAGGGCCACCAGCTCCAGGTTGGGAAACTCCTGGAGATTTTGGGATGGAGCCTGGGAAGGTCAGGGACCTCAGTGGAGTACAGTGCCCAAGAGTCCACCCTCCAAAGCATCCGTTTTCTCCAGGGGAACTGATCTCCGCAGTCTGGAGAGGAGCTGTAATTCTGGGGGCGGGGGTTTGATCCTCAGGTCCCGCCTGGAGGTTGGCATCCCTAATGGACACTGATGTGTACTCTGGGATGGGGCAGGACACCTAAAGGTGGTCACGGGTTTTCTTTGGCCTCCTGGCATAGTCAAGCCCATTTGACTCCTCCAGACAAGTGTGTGGGGAAGAAGCGGATGTGGCGTCCTGAGGTTTGGACGGGGGCTTTCCTTCTCACAGGAGGCAGAATCATGCTATGGCTGGCCCTCCATTGGCTACGCTTCCAGTCTACCCTGACAGAGCATGAACAAAAACCCCTTTGCCTCAACCTGCCTCCTTGGCTGAATTCCAGCCGGGCCACACAAAAGAGGAAAGCAAACAGCCAGAGTTCCCACCCACACCGAGCTGCCTCTTGGGGCCAAACTGTGGCAGCCTGCCAGGCACTCCCTTCTGCAAGCCGTGTGCAAACAATCACCCCGCCTGGCGCCAGAGAGAGACTCTTGTCTTCCCGGACTAATGAAGCCTGACTCTCTCTTCTGAAAAGCCGTTTCAAGGGGCTTAGTCCCTGGAAGTTCTCCAAGGTGTCTCCGCTGTCCATCTCCCAGTGTCTGTATGTTTTAAACACTTTGATTTACATTTTTCAGGTTCACAGTATCTGAAGAAGTGAGCAGTGACTCACAAAAGTTCAAACCCTGCCACGAATTTTGTGAGACTTTAAGGTGCTCCTGGACTCTTGCTCTTTTTTACAGGTTCACAATGCATTTACAACAAGAAACGGTCTTGGGAGATACAGGTGAAGCTTAGTGGCAATGTACATGGATCATCATATTGTTCTGAACACAGACAAGGGTGGGGAACACATTACACTTATATGTAGGGATCGGCAGTTTGTGGTTCATGGCTGAAGCACAGACAGAAACACTAACCCATATGAATTGGGAGGTTGATTCGCAAACCGACCTGGTTTGTATTGGTTCATGAACCATTTAAACTTTAAACCCCTGCTTTCTGCTCCCCATGGCTTTGTGCAGGAGCAAAAAGCAGGAGTTTCCAAATAGCTAAGTAGCTGTTTGGTTTAAATGGCTCTGAGCCATTCAAACCCCTGCATTCTGCTCCCTAAGAAAAGCTATAGGGAGTAGAAAACAGGGCTTCCAAACATCTGAGCTTGGCTCAATCTGTTTTTCATGAAGAGCAGAATGCAGGGATAAACCCCTGCTTTCTGCTCTTTACGGACTGCTATGGTGCTGCCACAAACTGCCCCAAAACCTTTGGAAGTTTGTGGCGGTTCTTCAGTTCGCAAACATCGCTTTGCGAACCACGAACCAACCAAAATCTGGTATGAACTTTAGGCCCCAGTCACACGGAGCATTTGCCGCACTAAAGATACAGATGATAGGTGGATTTTCCGGGCGCGATAATACCACAACATCTGGGAAGCGTAGTGCTCCCGTGGCTATCCCGTGGCGTCCCGCCGAAGATGCGGACTAAAAAACTAGTACCTACGAGGTACTGGTTTCCGGACACCACGGGGCAAGGGTGGGCGTCTGATCGTGTTTCCGGTGGACTCCCGTGAAATCTGGCGCCCGCCAATGTTCCTTCGCAACAAGTCTCCGCAGGATGCGCAAAAGCACCCAACGATGCATGCGCACAAACTGCGGTAAAACGAACACCCATTTGCCATGGGAGCGGCGCCTAGCAATTGGTGCTGTGATCGCGCCACGCCGCTTCTTTGCCGCGCTGCTGGATAGCCATGAGATCGGCACTTCACCCCCTAACCATGGGACCTCGACGGGACGTGTGATCGGGTGGCCGCGCGTTATTGTGCTCCGGGGCAAACAGCCACACTCCCGGCCCCGCTTTTTCCGGCCCGTGTTCATGCTCATCCCTAGTTATATGTGTCTCATCCTTTTTGACAACAAATATCAGTATAATCTGCTTTACACTGAGTCTATCAAAGCCTGTATGGCTTACTCTAGTTGGCTGTGGTTCTCAAATAGAGGTCTTTCAGATCACCTACTTTTAATAGTACATCCCAGGGGGCAAACCTGAGACCTTCTGCATGCCAAGTAGATCCTCTGTCTGTGAGCTACAGCCCTAACCCTAAACTAATGAACGAATGGAACTGCCTTTGCTGAGCCAGACCACTGGTCTATCAAAGTCAGTATTGTCTACTCAGACTGGCAGCAGCTCTCCAGGGTTTCAGGGAGAGGAATTTCATATCACCTTTACATGATCATTTTTTAAAAATGGAAATGGTGGCAAGTGAATCTGGGAACTTCTGCATGCAAAGCAGATGCTCTACCACTGAGCTGCAAGCCCAGCAGAAAGTGAAATTTGCTTTGGTCTGGGTTCTACCACTATGTGAAAACAGGGCTAACTCTGGAGGGTTCTTTGCGATAAGATCTTTCTGGGCCTGGGGACCCAGAGCAGAAAAAACCTGACCTGGATAGCCCGGGCTAGTGTGATGTTGTCAAGTCTCAGAAGCTAAGCAGGATCAGCCTGGTTAGGATTTGGATGGGAGACCTCCAAGGAATACCAGGGTTACAACGCAGAGGCAGGCAATGGCAAACCACCTCTGGAACGTCTCTTGCCTTGAAAACCCTACGGGGTCGCCATAAGTCAGCTTTGAGTTGACAGCAAAAAAACAGCAAAAAGGTAACCGTTTTCCAAGGAGAAGCAACAGGTCAGGTTGGATGTGCTTTCCACATACGTGGACACCATTCCCATTGTTATGACTGGCAGTCATACCAGTTTGCCGTTACATCCCTTTCCGTATTGTGGTCTTGGAAAGATGGCTGCTGCTAACACTGGTTGCATGAGTTGTATCTTTGTTGGGGGGGCAGGTGGATAGGTTTCTTGTCTAGATACCCTGGACAACTGTGCCAACTTAACCAGGGATAAAATACCATGTGGGCTTAGTATCTCCCTTTGCCTTTTTTTTCTTCTTTCTTTTTTTTTTTGTGAGTATTTTATGTGCATGTGCACTTGCGAACCTGGAAATCATGGTGACTTCTGGTGATCCCTAGCGGGGCTTGGACATTTCAGAGAGGTGGCTTGATATTACCTGCCTCCGCATCTCCGCCCTGGTATTCCTTGGAGGTTGCCCTTCCAAGTACTTGCCAGGGTTGGCCCTGCTGAGCTTCTGAGATCAGACGAGATCAGGCTCACCTGGGCTATCCAGATCAGGGCTCTCCCGGTGCTTTTGATAGATTCAGTTGATTTATCCTACATGAGAAAAGGTTTTCTCATAGCAGAGAGTAGAGAAAAGGCAGTGTGGGGGGGGGGGTTTCCAACAGGGGGCAAGCCTTGCCCAGGAATTTGGGAAGCCACAACTGTTAAATACGTATTTCTTCACCATTTAAAGCCAAGTTGCTTTGGGCTGCTTGACTGATTCATGGAAATAGTTACGCTTCTTAGCAAAGTGATATGAATCATACTAGAATTCGGGGGCACCGGTTGAATTTCACGGGCAATAGATTCAGGACAAACAAAAGGAAGACTTCAAACACGTAACGTGTGATTAAACTCTGGCATTCACAGTCAGTGGGTGTCGTGATGGCCATGAGCCTGAACGGCTTTAAAAGGGGATTGGACGTATTTATGGAGGATAAGTCTAAAGTCGATCAGTGACCATGATGACTAAAGGGAACCTCCACATTCAGAGGCAGTCAACCTCCGAATGCCAGTGGGTAGGAGGAAAGGGCCTTGGTTTCTGTGTCTTTTTGGCAGCTTTTTGGCCGCTGTGTGAGACAAGAGGCTGGACTAGAAGAGCCACTGGTCAGGTCTAGGAGGAGGACTCTTGTGATATTTTTATGTTTGGAGGTCTGGCAGAGGTCATCCAGATGCCTCAGCACTTGCAAGCACGGCACGATGATGGCGGCTAGTCCCTGTTCTTTAGCTCCAGGGTTAGGGTCGTTATTTGTCTGTCTGCCAAAGAATTGTTTGCAGCAGGGCTGCCCTCAGTTGCTGTGGGGAGAAAGGGGGAGTATGAAAATGTCTCCGAGGTTCTGCAGTGTGTCTGTCCTTCACGACCGCATGACCTCAGTCATAGTCAGATGAAAATGCCAAGTTTTGCCAGTGCATTAGGGGAAGCAACCTAAGTCAGCTGGTGAAAGCCTGAAAACAGGCATGGAAAATATGCAGACTCTCAGGTTTCCCACACCTGCAGGAGAATTTCTAAAGTGTGCATCATTTGACTTCAAACACAAATCCTATCTGGAATGATCCTATTTCCACTTTGTCAGTGGTTGGACACAGAAGAACGTTCCCTTTTCTTGACAAAGGGCCGATTTCCCACAAGCTGCTGCCATGCGCTGGCTCTTCCCTTTGCGCTTTGCCCTATTCCCCCCCCATCTCTACTCAATCCTGTTTTTTGAGAATTGAGTAGAGGCGGGGAAAATCTGGCAAAGCTGGGGGGGGGATGCAGCAGTGCAGCACTTAGTGTGAAATTGACACAAAGAGCCAGCGTGCTGCAGCAGCTTGTGTGAAATCGGGTGTTTGCATTTCAGGTGGAAACCAGTTTCACTCTTGTTAAACTGTGGCGGAATCGGCATTTGCCTTTCCCACCAGTGTCCCAGCCTTTTGACTCCATCTTCAAAAAAGCTGTCTACATTTGGTGTCGTTTTCACACCTCAAGAGTGCTAGCATACTTTTGCACGTCCACATATGTTTATCGTCCTTTCAGGGAAGCTCCACTGTCATTGCACCTCCACACTGCTTTAAAAGAATCTTCTCCAAACAACATTCAAACAAGCATAGAGAAAGACGGCATCACAGCAGCACGAAAAAGATTTTAAAATGCAAATGCAGAATCGGCCTCCGTTGGATTTGCAACAGCATCAGGCATTTGCCAGGTCTGCATATGCATTTTAAACCAGTCCGGTGCTGCTGTTAGGTCATGTGGTTTAAAAGATGCTGCTGTTCTAGTTAGGAAGAGGGACGAGAAGAGTTGACTACAGGAAGGAAGGCAGAAAGAGGAAATCGGATTTCAAGGACAAGGCTCAATAGGAAGAACCGCAGTGGAAGGTGCAATGCCTGCAAGTGCATGTATGTGGGTCTTCACTTGCTTCTGGCAGGAGAGAGAGCATGGTTTAGGAAGTGATATGGTACCCAGAACAATGGGGAGAAGTCTGAATCCAGTGGTACCTTTAAGACCAACAACATTTAATTCTGGATATAAGCTTTTGCGAGCATGCACACTTCATCAGAGGCTTATACCCAGAATTAGACGCTGTTGGTCTTAAAGGTGCCCCTGGACTCAAACTATTCCGCTGCTTCAGACCAACAAGGCGGCCCACCTGACTCTACCCAGAACAATCTTCAGCAAGATTCTGCCAGCACTTTGACCATGCTGAGGGCGGCATCTACTCTGGGTTCATTAGGAGACTAAAATTTCAGCCAGCTGAATTCTGCATCGTGTAAAATTTGCTCGTGCGGTTAGTTGCTTGTTTTGGATGATTTGATTCCATTTTCTGCAGTGAGTCCTGGGAACAGGCAAAGAGCAAGGAAGGGTCCTCCTGGAGCCCCACCCGGAGCCCTGGAAATCCAGCTCATCCCTCTTTTCTCCAGCAACTGACCCTGCACCCAGACCCTAAGCTACCATGGGGCCCATGGGGCCTGGGGTCCCCCACGGTTTTTATGGGCCCCTCCCCCAATCCTCAGCACCCCCTCCCTCTCCCCAGCCCCCTCACGATTGATCGCTTCTTCTCCCCCCCCCCCGCACTAGACGGAGGGCTCAAGGCGATGCTGAAGTGTCTTGGATTGTTTAGACATACAATGTACATATAATGGCAGGCCCCCCAAGAAAGGTTGTTAGCTATGGGGCTGCCTGCACCCAGAGAGCCTATGCCCCGCCCCATCTTAACAGCTAGAGCATTGCTTTTAAATATATGCATTTGTATTTGAGATAGTTAAGGTTCTTAGAGCCAGATTCTAAGCTAGGGTGCCTTTAGAGGCTGAAAAAAAATTCCTGAGATCCAAAAGGCCACTGGTTCGAATCTCACATCAGCCAAAAACTCTGGCCTTAAGCAAAGGACTCTTTTTTTAATCTTTAGCCCCTGCCCCATTCTGTGTGGAGAGACAGTGTGGTGTAATGGTTAGAGTGTTGGACTAGGGCCAGGGAGACCCAGGTTCAAATCCCCTCTTGCAATGAAACTTCCTTTGTGATTTAGGGCCAGTTATTCTCTCTCAGCCTAACCTACCTCACAGGGCTGTTGTGAACATAAAACGGCAGAAGGGGGGACCAGGTAGACTGCTCTAAGGTCCTTGGAAGAAGGGTGGGATACAAATAATTAATAAGAGCCCTTCCTTACAGGGCTGCTGTAAGAACTGTTGTCAGCTGCTGTGATTATGTGAGTACATAAAGGCAGTTGTAATATATGTGAATACACTAATTATGGAATCATAGAATCACAGAGTTGGAAGGGACCTCCAGGGCCTCACAAATACCTCCCCCATCACACACATCCCCAGTGACCCCTGCTCCATTCCCAGAAGAGAACAAAACACCTCCAGGATTCCCAGCCAAACTGGCCTGGAGAAAAAATGCTTCCTGACCCCAACATGGTGATCAGCATTTCCCTGGGCATGTAAGAAAAGGCAGTGAGAATTAAGCACTAATGCAACCCTTCCTGCCTTCTCTCTCATGATTGTTATTGTGACTGAATCAAAGCAGTGTGATTGTGGCAGTGTACAACACAAAGCCCTGTCCACTTCTTCTAGTTGTACCCATTTCATAGACTTAGGGATCATTTTCTTTCTGTATGTCAAGTTTGTGGTACCAACATTTTTACTAATGCATTTACATCCTGATCCTAAGCACGTTTTCTTGGAAGTAAATACACAGTGGGACTGACTCCCTAAAAACATAAGAGAACATAAGAGAAGCCATGTTGGATCAGGCCCATGGCCCATCCAGTCCGCACTCTGTGTCCCACAGTGGCCAAAACCCAGGTGCCATCAGGAGGTCAGAACTCCAGAAGCCCTCCCACTTTTGCCCCCCCCCCTAGCACCAAGAATACAGAGCATCACTGCCCCACTCTTATGCTCTAATAAGAGTGCATAAGATTGCAACCTCAAAAAAGCATGGACAGAGCCCATTTTCCTTGGGAACTGCCCTCCATATTCCCCCTCTCTCAAAAAAATCCCATTTTGGGAGCAAGGCAGTGTGTGGAAATTAAAAATCATCCTCACACGGAGAATTTGCCATGCGAAAGGCACGAATGTCGGGCGGATTTTCGGGGCGCGATCACACTGCAACATCTGGGAAGCGTGGCGCACCTGTGGCCAACCTGTGGCATCCCGCCAAAGATGCGGAGTTAAAAAGTACCAAGGAAAGTGCACTAGTATCCGGGAAATGCGCAGCACAGGCAGGCGTCTGATCGTGGGAGCGCTAGTATCCCATGGCATCCGGCGCCCGTCCATGTCCCGTCGCAAACCGGATGTTTTCTGTAACCGCATGTGCACAAACATGAAATTGACAGCAGTGCTGCTTTGCGGAACTGCGCATGCGCACAAACGCGAAACACTTGTGTGATCGCGCCGCTTCTTTGCCACGCTGCAGCATCGCCATGTGATCACCAGCTACCAGCTGAAGCACAGAGACCCGGGGGACTGTGTGATCGGGCTGCTGCACTTTATTTTGCTCCAGGGCAAACAGCCACGCCTCCCCCCTGCGTTATCTGGCCCGTGTGACTGGGGCCCTATTTGTTTAAGAAGTGTACACAGCACCATTCTGCGTATCAGAAAGTCCTCAAAATGGTTTTGGAACAGGTTCCACGTACGATATGCTCAGGCCCGTAGCTATGGTGGGGCATCTCGGGGCTAGGCCCCCTGACTTACTGGCAAGGCCCCCCAACTTCCCATCCAGCCCAGGGTCCCCGAGCGATTACAGGTGTGGAGAAGGAGCCGGGTATTCCTTTAATTCGATTAGTCAGTGCCCCCTAAGAAATTTAAATGCCCTCTGACTTTAAAAAATCCTGGCTACGGGCCTGAAGATGCTAACAAAACATCACTGAAATGATGGGAAATGTTGATCCCTTTGTACTTTGCTCATATCATGGGAAGACAAGAGTCCCTGGGAAAGACGATAGTGCTAGGAAAAGTTGGAAGGCAGCAGGAAAAGAGGAAGAGCCAACAGGAGATGGACGGAAGAAGTGAGCCGTGACTCACAGAAGCACATGTTTTGTTAGTCTTTCAGGTGCTCCCGGACTCCTTCTCTCTCCTGCTGCTGACGGACAGACTAACACGGCCACCTGCCTTGATCTGACTGAGTCCAGGAAGCCACAAAGGCCCTCCGTTGGCAAGACCGGAGCAAGGCCGTTAACGAGAGGACGTTGTGGAGGACACTCATTCACAGGGTCGCCGTAAGTCGGAAATGACCTGATGGTACGTAACACACACAAATTATTATTCAAAGCCTGGGAAACGGGCTCATATCAATCTGCAGAGAGTCTGTGGTATGATGAGCCCTTTTTCTCCCTTCTCTTTTGCTGGTCCTGACTGTGCCCAGAAAAGCTCATAAGAAAGCTGAAAATTTCCTCTGGTAATTTTCTTTCCTTCACCTCCCTCCTTTGTAAACTAGCACAATGGCCATGGTTTACGGGGGTGGGGGGTGGGGGGGATAGAGTGTGTTTTTCCATTCTACTCCCTTTCAAGGACAAGAGATCACAGCCAGGGCATTTTTCAGATGTGGACTGGCATTCTCCTGTTCCACCAGGATCTCTGAGCTCCATCCCTTGCTTCAGCTGCCTCGGTGCGGCTTGACTGCGTGCATTCCTTGTCCAAGGGCACCCCAAGCTGGTGAAGGGACCACAGGACAGCAACTTGGCCTCCCATCCTCCACCCGGCCTCCCAACACATGGGCTGCACTGACACCCGGTGGCTATACATGGAACAGCACAAGGCCTTGCCGCTATCATGCAATTAACAGCCTCCACCCCACCTCACATCACACCCCTTAGCTTTGCATTGCATTGCACATTGGAATATGCAAAAATGCAATTTTAAAAAACCCAAACACTTCCAGCTCTGCTTCTTTGTCTCACCTTGTTCACTGTGAACCTGTGTCATGGAAGTTTGCTAGCCTGAACTAATTCTTTTAGCATTCTGGATGGTTTAGAAACAGGGAATGGACAGGAGGGGACCATCTATTCTGTCGAGATGAGGGTCATACTTTTGCCACTTAAAGCTGACAGAAGGAGGAGGAGGAGGAGGAGAAGGAGAAGAGGAGGAAGAGGAGGAGATTGGATTTATACCCCACCTGCACTACCCGAAGGAGTCTCAGAGCACCTTACAATCTCCTTTCGTTTCTCCTCCCCACAACAGCCACCCTGTGAGGTAGGTGGGGCCGAGAGAGCTTTCTTGAGAACTGCCCCTGAGAGAACAGCTCTGAGAGAACTTGTGACTGACCCAAGGTCATACCAGCAGCTGCATGTGGAGGAGTGGGGAATCAAACCCAGTCCTAACAACTACACAAAACACTGCAGCAAATGTGGCACAGTGCAATCCTATGCAGTTTTTCAGCCTTTCAAATTCACTCAAGTTAAGTCTATGGAACTCTGCTTATGCTTGCTTTGATAAAGACACCATAGGACTCTTGGAAGTCCACACACACACATGCGTCTCCCCTGTGAAGCAAAAGGGTTTTTTTCCTAGGCAGTTTATTCTCGCTTGTTATTTATATTCAAAGCGACTTTTGATCCTTTCATAGCAGATTGTTTCATCATGCAAACCATCTAGGAATCTCGGGAGTATATTATCCCTCCTAGAATTGAAGCAAGTAGATTATTTAGTGTTGACTGCCATCTACTGGCAAGAAGAGGGTAAGACCAGAGATACCCAAAATGATTTCATGCCAGCAATTTAAGAAAGAGTGAATTTTACACTGCAGGATTAATTCAAGGAGACTGTGCTGTTGATTGCAAGAGAGTGGGTGGAGGCCGGACATGAAAGGAAGAGCATTGAGCTAGTGGACTGAGAGACCAAAGAGGTGTGTCTATATCTCAGGGAAAGCCTGTCTCTGAAATGAAAGCAAAGCCCCTTCACTGGCAGTTCCTTTATTTGCAGGCCAAAGCCTTCAGCATGGGATAGAACGTGCAGTCCCCCACCACCACCACTTCTGCCCCAACATGCCCACCATCCAGCCGCTCTCAGAGCTGCTGCTCCACCTCCTCTACACGAGAGGAGACCACCTTGCCATCCACCAGCTCTTCGATGAGGGTCTTCACCCGGCGGGTTGCAGAAGGCTCTGTAAAGAGATAAACAAGACAGTGAGGCTGGAGAAATGCCCGTCCAATATCCTAGATGCTGAATGGGTATCTGGCTTCTTCCTGAGCCTCCAGTCATTCTGGTATAGACAGGTACAGAGGCGATCTCGAGGGGGGGGGGCTTGGTCCCGCTTCTGGGAGGTCTGATTCGCCATCGAACATGCCCAACCAAATCCAGCATCCAAGTAGAACTGGAACACCTCGTCAAACCACCCATGTCAGGTAAAAAGGATAGAAGTTCAACACAATTTTATCTATTTTCAGTAACTGGTTTGTTGAGAGAAAAGCAACAACAAGCACATCAGTGAAAACCTAGTACCAGAGTGCCAAAAAGGAAATCTGTTCAGTAATAGATGAAGTACAAAATATGTAGCTATTCACATTCCAGTTACCAGGAGTGTTCCCTCTAAGCTGAGTTAGTGTGAGCTAGCTCACAGCTTTTAAGCCTCTGGCTCACATATTTTTCTCTTCACTCAGGAAGGAGGGCTCCAGAGGCAAACTAACTGATGCAGTAGCCAAATCACTCGCTCACAGCTTTAATGCCAGTGGCTCACAAAGTAGAAATTTTGCTCACAAGACTCCACAGCTTAGAGGGAACATTGGTAGGCAATTCCAGGGAGAAAAAACAGCTATAAACCAAGACCAACTATAAACCAAAACAGCTATAAACCAAGCATGGGGGCAGATGACCACATTGCTACGGAAAATACACAGAAAATCCAGGCATTTATACTTTGTTTTCACTCCCTCCCCCCAACAATTCTAGCGGGCGCCCTGGTTTCAGCTCTCGCCGAGCCCCCGTCAAGCTTGGCGGTGGAGAGGTTCAGGAGAAGAACATAGCGGCAATTAAAGATTTGGTCACTACTGAGATAACTTCAATCAAGCAAGAAATAGAAGGAGTCAAAAAGGAGATTCAGGCTAATGCAACCAAAACTACGGAAGTGGAAGAGAAGATGCAACAAGTGGAAGAAAAACAGGATTCTTTGACTCAGCAATTTAGAAGATCAGAAACAATGATGGAGTTCAGAAGGATGCAAACCCATCTGAGATTCAGGGGCATTAAAGAGAAGGAAAATGAAGATATAAGAGATGAAATGATGAAGGCAATAACATCATATTTGGAAGAAGATGAAGGGACAATGGACTCTGATTTTGATTTGATATACAGAGTGAACTCCAGAATTGCAGAAAAGAAAAATTTACCAAGAGATGTTATTGTACAATTTGTAACAAGAACAACTACAGAAGATATTTTTAAGAAACAATTCACCGTCCCTTTTGAAATGGAAGGAAACAAGATTATGGTGATGAGAGAACTCCCCCGAGCAGTACTGCAATTCTTCTTCACATTGTGGCCAACCAGCTCCCCTGGAGGGCCAACAAACAGGGCATAGAGGCCAAGGCATCAGTCACCCTCCCAGCACTGGAATTCAGAGGTTTGCTGCCTCTGTATATGGAGGTTCCCTTTGGTCACCATGGCTCATAACCATTGCTGGACCTCTCCCCCATTCATTTTATTCATTAATTCATTCATTTATACTCCGCATTTCTCCCATTCTCAGTGACTGTACCTAGTCTCCCTTGATAGCCATCTATGCTTGTGGCCATCACAACATCCACTGCCAGTGAATTCCACCATTTACTGGCTTCTCGGGTAAATAAGCACTTCCCTTGGTCTGTCCTAAATCTATTGCCCATCGGGTTCCAGCTCTGCCCTTTTCCTGCTGTTGAAGCCAAAAATGAGAGATCACGGGAAGAAGTGGAATTCCAAAAACAACATCCGTGACACAAATAACGAAGAGTCAATAAAGATAAGTTTCAAAAACGTTTATTGTAGTAATTTCTGTAGAAAAAAAATTTCTATTATCTCTCACACGCAACGGATACTGCGCAATGAAAACAATTCGTTTCACAATATTTGCTTTATCTGAGCGTTTAGCAATTCTTATCAATTACTGCTTATCAACTCTTGAAGGAAACATTCCATGTTCACTCTCTAATAACAGAACCCAAGGTCTTCACAATAATAGAAGATAATAGAAGAAAATTTTCTACAGAAATTACTACAGTAAACGTTTTTGCAACTTATCTTTATTGACTCTTCGTTATTTGTGTCATGGATGTTGTTTTTGGCATTCCTTTTCCTGCTCTTGGCTTGTTGTCTGGATTGGATGTTGACCTGTTGGGAGGTGGCAAGAAGAAAGCTCTTCTGCTTGGAACTACAACGCCAGGGGTTATTTTTCCCCGCTGTGGTACCTGTAATTGAACCGATCTATGGCAGGATGTTTGTACTAGTGACACACTTCCCCCTAGTGGAAAGATCCCACAAAACAACAACAAAATCCCTTGCTCAGAAAACTTCATTCACAGCCAACCCACAAAGTGTTTGTTGTGAGAGGACTCATCACATACTGATTGTCTCTGAGGTTCTTGGAAGCTTGTGCCATTGCTCTAGGTTGTAACTTGCTCTAATCAAATCTGCTTTCTAGCAGTTCTTCTCCTCCGCAGGATGTGGTAAACTGATCTAGACAGTCTGGTCTAGATCACAACCCACTCAGTACATAAAGAAGAAGAATAAGAGGAGGAGGAGGAGGAGATTGCATTTATACCCCGCCCTTCACTTGGGGTCTCAGAGTGGCTTACAAGCGCCTTCCCCTCCCCACAACAGACACCCTGTGAGGTAGGTGGGACTGAGAGAGCTCTGACAGAAACTGGTCTTTTCAGGAATACTTCTGAACTATGGCTTGCCCAAGGTCAGGGGTCATTTTGTAGAAAAAGAGGTGCAGGAGCTCATTAGCATAACTCATTAGCATAACTGATTTGCATATGCCACACCCCCTGACATCACCGGAAGTGTGTCAGAAGGCAACACCCACCGCTCAGGCTCCACTGGACTGTTTTGGATTGCTAGCTCTTGGGGGGGACACATGCAGATCTGTCCTCGCAGAGGAGGGAGAGCTTGTACCGGAATAAAACCTGGTCTTAAATGTGCCACTGGACTGTTTTGGACCAGGGGAGTGGGGGTGGGGCTCTGCAGCTTACCTGGCTGCTTCTTGCTCTGACTGAGGGCTGCTGGGAGCCGGGGGTGGGGCTTGTTGCATGTGCCCGCCCCTGGGATCTTTACTGCCAGAGCTCCTGTGTGCTCCTGCAGGAAATGACCCCTGCCCAAGGTCATCCAGCAGCTGCAGGTGGAGGAGTGGGGAATCAAACCCAGTTCTCCCAGATTAGAGTCCGCCCATTTAACCACTACACTAAACTGGCTCTCATGCCTCTCCTCCGTTCCCCTCAAAGAACTTTGGGAAATGGAATTTTGTGCAAGAGCTGAGAATTCTTGGACTAAGATCTTGTGATCCTCGGGATTCTTTGGTTAAGAGAAACAGCTTCGAAATAGTTTCCTCTTTCCCCCTCCTCTTGGCAGCCTCAGCTTTCCCTCTTCTCTCTTTCCTACCCACTGACTAAACTTCCTTTTATCTGCCCCCCCTCCAATCTTTGGCTATATTAATATTTCTTTACTTTGTCTCTTCAAAACGGGGATCCAAACCTATTTACATCTTTCTCCTCTCCCCCATTTTATTTGCACAACAACCCTATGAGGCAGTAACCTACCAGGGAGTCTGGGAGCAGCCGAAGGTGACCTTGTAAGCTTCCACAGCAGAGTGGGGGTTTGAACCTGGGTCTCCCAGATCCTAGTCTGAATCTGAAATTCTTACCACTACACCACACTGGCTTTTGTGCTGTGGCTGCTGTTGAACAGGAGCAAGCAGCAGGGCCACAGTGAGTAATGCAAATTGCGAGGTTTATTACGAAGTAATTTTTTTTAAAAAAAAAAAGTTGATAAAAGGTCTAACAACCACAAAACCCTATATATTTTAATGAACACCATTTAGGAACACTTGCTAAACTATAACCAAATCTGAAAGGAAAATGAGCGCACAAAAACACGTGTTGGCACATTTATCCTCAATCCCGAAGCACTATATTCTCATTTTGTAGTTAGCCATGCAGAAAGCAGACAAGAGAGGGTTTTATGTGGGCATTTGATGGTTCGTAGCTGATGCACTATTCTCTTTCATTCATTAGGTTTATATTTTAAATGTCCACAATAGGTGCAGCATTTTCCAACGTTGTTTTTTTGTGTGCTACTGTTATTAAAAATTCATGTCTCAGCTCTGGAAATAGCAGCTGCAGTCTATTTGCAAAATTAACTTCAATCAGAGCTGACAGCGGCAAAGGAGCCCATCTCACTGGCTCAACGAGTGCATGTGCCTGCCCCCTGGGCTCTTTACTGCCGGAGCTCCGCTCCTGTGCACTCCTACAGTAAATGACCCCTGTGTGTACCTTTCTTGCTTGGTCAAAAAAAATTGATGAAGCCAGGAGCCAATAGTGATGTAATGGTGAGAATCAGATATATTTATTATTATATGAGAAAAAATGTATAAGTAGCTAGGTGGCTTACCTGGGAGGAGTGGTGGGTCAGCCTCTGATCTGAAGGGAGAGAAAGAACATTGGATCTGTTGAAGGCCCGCACACTTTAGAAGCTCCCAAAACAAGAACTGAATGTACAGTGCGTGTGCAAACACACCCACCTGGAGCCCTCCCACACACTGATATAAGCCCATATTACAAACATAAACCACTTTCAAACCAGTTTATAGTCGTGGTTCCACTTTCTACCAACATGCCATTGGGGGGGGGGACTTTTCCTCTAGATCATATTGGCTGGTTCGTCTGTGCTTTCTCGTGCCTATTTTAGGTGGGATACTCTGGTGGATCACAGAACCGCACCTGCAGGGTTGCATCTCCATACAAAGCTACTAGATTTCTGCTCCTTTTCAAAAGGATTTCCGTCACCGATGCACCTGCCTAGAAAGTAAAAGCATCGCTCCTCTGTGACATTCAGCACCTGGGCTGGTAGTGTGCAGATTCGTTCCCTTATGCGCATTGTCTAGAGTGGTTTTGCTTGGCCTTGCCAATGTCCTGGGCACCCTTTCTGGATCCGTGGCATGCCTGTGTTCTGGATTCCATATGCGGGTCTGCCAGGGGGTGCAAACCGGCCAGGGAACGTCCTGCCTTGTGGTCTGAGCAGCCTCCTGATCCCTTCCCACTAGGGCTGCCTCTGCCTGCTCTGGGTGGGGAAATACCAGGAGATTTGGGGGGTGAAGCCGAGAGTGCTGGATATTGTAACTGTTATGTCTGCCGCCGGACCAACTCCTGCAGCTGTACCGCTACCGTTCTGGCATCAACAAAAAGATCCTGGTCACCGTTCATCTAGACAGAGTTCCCTATGTCATGGAGGTCGATTCTGGTTCCGTGCTGACCATCATTTCATCACAGACTTGGCAACGTTTGTTCCCGCAATGGAGCGGCCGCCGTTTGACCCCGTCCATGGCGCACCTCTCTGATTTCCAGGGGCGGCGCATTCCACTAGCTGGCCAGGCCAGTTTTGAGGTGGAGTTCAAGGGTCGCAAGGTACAGTTGTCCCTCTTGGTTCCTGAGGGTAACCCGGCCAGTTTGCTGGGCCTGGATTGGTTCCAACCTCTGGGTATTGCTGTAACTAGTGTTAACAAGGTGTGTGCAAATAAAGGGAATTGCATTTATGACGAGTTCCCAGAGGTTTTTGGGGAAGGTCTGGGTCAGTATACAGGTCCGCCTGTGAGGTTCGACCTGGATCCCTCTGTGTTACCTATCTGCCTAAGGTATAGGAAGGTTCCAATAGCCATGAAGGCTAAAATAGAGGTGGAACTGGACAAGCTCATAGTCCAAGGTATTCTTGAACCTGTGCCATATGGTAAATGGGAGACCCCAATTGTAACGCCTGTAAAATCTGATGGAACTGTACATATATGTGCTGATTACAAGTGTATGATCAATAAGGCTCTGCAACAACATTCTTACCCAGTACCTGTAATCAGCCATGTGTTGGCTTCCCTTGGGGGGGGGGGGGAAATTTGCGAAACTCGACCTAGCACAGGCATATCAGCAGTTGCCTGTGGACGCTCAAGCTGCTGATGCCCAAATGATTGTTACTCATAGGGGTAATTTGTTTGGGGTAAATGTTGCCCCTGGTATATTCCAAGGTCTTATGGAAGGTCTCCTACGAGGGTTACCAGGTGTTGTCCCGTATTTCAAACGAGTCAGAGTTACTTAATCGCCTCAGGTCTGTACTGGAGCATTTTAAAGAGGCAGGCCTCAGAGTACAAAAGTCAAAGTCTCATATCAGGGTATCTGAGGTCGAATTTCTTGGTTTCCTGATTGATGAACAGGGTGTGCACCCCACGGCAGATAAGGTCTCGGCTATCCAAAACGCCCCTCAGCCTACTTCCAAAAAAGAGCTGCAATCATTCCTAGGCATTGTGAATTTCTATCACTCGTTTTTGCCTCACAAAGCCTCCGTAGCTGAACCATTGCATGCCCTGCTACACAAAGGGGTGGAATGGATGTGGGGGCCAAGGCAAGAAAAAGCGTACTGTGCTGTAAAAGAGCTGTTGTCCTCAAATACTCTTTTAACACACTTTGATGAGGACAAACTATTGGTTTTGGCGGCCGACGCTTCCCCATACAGGGTTGGCGTGGTTTTGAGTCACGTCATGGTGGATGGGCGAGAGGCTCCAATTGCCTACTACTCGCAGTCTCTAACAGCTGCGGGGAAAAACTATGCCAAGATTGACAAGGAGGACCTGGCTTTGGTGGTGGGAATTTAAAAATTCCATGAGTTTGTTTATGGCTGCCGGTTCCTCCTTGTCATGGACCACAAGCCGCTGTTGGGCCTGTTTGCACTAGACTGCCAAACGCTGACAGTTATTTCGGCCCGCATGTTGCAGTGGGCTGTTTTTCTGGCAGCCTATGACTTTGACCTTGAGCACCGCCCTGGCAAGGCAATCGGACCTCGTTTTTGCCTCACAAAGCCTCCGTAGCTGAACCATTGCATGCCCTGCTACACAAAGGGGTGGAATGGATGTGGGGGCCAAGGCAAGAAAAAGCGTACTGTGCTGTAAAAGAGCTGTTGTCCTCAAATACTCTTTTAACACACTTTGATGAGGACAAACTATTGGTTTTGGCGGCCGATGCTTCCCCATACAGGGTTGGCGTGGTTTTGAGTCACGTCATGGTGGATGGGCGAGAGGCTCCAATTGCCTACTACTCGCAGTCTCTAACAGCTGCGGGGAAAAACTATGCCAAGATTGACAAGGAGGACCTGGCTTTGGTGGCGGGAATTTAAAAATTCCATGAGTTTGTTTATGGCTGCCGGTTCCTCCTTGTCATGGACCACAAGCCGCTGTTGGGCCTGTTTGCACTAGACTGCCAAACGCTGACAGTTATTTCGGCCCGCATGTTGCAGTGGGCTGTTTTTCTGGCAGCCTATGACTTTGACCTTGAGCACCGCCCTGGCAAGGCAATCGGACATGCGGACGCTCTTAGCCGCTGCCCTCTGCCACAAACGGACATCGATCCGGCGCCAGCATTTGAAGTGCTGGCAATTGACGAACTTCCTCAGCCTCCGGTCCACTCTTCGGACATTGCTGCTGCGTCAGCTAAAGAGTCTACCCTCTCCCGTGTCCTTAACTGGGTTTGGAGGGGGTGGCCGGCAGGTAGAGTGGACCAAGAGTTCAAGCCTTACCACACGAGGCAAACTGAACTTTCAGTTGCAAAAGGTTGTTTGTTGTGGGGGGACCGGATGGTGGTGCCGCCCAAGCTAAGGGTGAGAGTTTTGGAAGCTCTCCACGATGGCCATCCAGGCATAGTCCACATGAAAGCTCTGGCAAGGAGCTATGTCTGGTGGCCCAAGTTGGACGCTGACATCGAGGACTGGGTCCGGCACTGTATGACTTGCCAACAATCGAGACCTGACCCACCTCAAGCCTCGGTCCAACACTGGTAAAGCACTAGTAAGCCTTGGTCTCGCTTACATATTGATTTTGCTGGGCCGTTTCAAGGCCAAATGTTTTTAATTTTGGTTGATTCTTTCTCCAAATGGCTTGAGGTTACTAGTATGCAGTCTACAATGTTGCAGGCTGTAATTAATGTGTTGCGACAGGTCTATTCCACCCACAGGCTACCGGACATGTTAGTGTCCGATAATGGGCCCCAATTTACCTCAGGGGAGTTTGAAAGGTTTCTGGGGGACAATGTTATCAGGCATGTAACAGCCGCTCCGTTCCATCCGGCTACAAACGGGCAGGCCAAATGGATGGTTCAGACGATGAAAGAGGCTTTAAAGAAGATGGTCCCGGGGACTGGGGGCAGAAGTTAGCCTCTTTCCTCCTGAGGCAACATATCACGCCCTGTACAGCAACTGGGAGGAGCCCAGCAGATCTCCTTATGGGTCGTAGGCTTACAACCCTTCTGGACAGGCTCCATCCGGACCTGACAGAAACTCGGCCCCCCAGAACAGAGGTCCTGGAAAGCCCGCGTACTTTCAAACCTAACAACAAGGTTTTCACGTGCAATTATGGAGAGGGTCACTTATGGCTTCCTGCCATTATCTGTGATGTTCTGGGTTCCCGTATGTATTTGGCGCAGCTAGCAGATGACAGGAAATTGCGGCACCACATAGATCAGCTCAGGCAGAGGTGGGCTGACTCCAGTCTCGAGTCCAGCACCAAACCTGACTCGATCCCTCACCCAGAAGGTGAGCAACGAGGGCTTCCAGATGAGGAGGTGAGTGTTGCGGAGCCCCCAATAGAACCTGAGTGTGGGTTACTCCCCACTCAGGACAGTGACACTTCTGAGACAAGCCAGCCAGACTCACTGGACAGTGAGCCATCCAGTGCCCCTGAAGCCTTAGCACCACCAGAACCTATTCGCAGGTCGGGTCGAACAAGGCGTGCCCCTCCCTACTTGAAGGACTACATATGTCCGGGTATTGTTCCATCTTAGGGGGGAGGAATTGTTATGTCTTTACCACTGACAACTAATGTTAAGCTTGAAACCTTAGCCAGGATTCTAATCTGGAACAATCTCATTGGCCAATCAAATGTAAGGGACTGTAATGGAGGGAACAAAATGGATTGGTTGTTAGCTATGTAATATGATTGGACCTTAACTATGCAAGGGTGTGGCTACACCAGCCCGGGAGTGTTTAAAAAGGAGCTGTGCTCCACTGTAATTTGTCGTGTGTCATCTGATGCTGTGTGATCTTTTGAAGTTCTCCTTCTCAATAAAGCTGAATCACTTGTTACTTACTTAGTTGTTGAGTTGCATACTTAACAGTAACTCTGCATGCAAGAGGATCTGGGAGGGAAAGGGTTAAGAGCAGGACTTTGGGGGGGCAGGAACGCACAGGAACGGAGTTCCGGCTGGCTTCAGAGTTGGCCACGCCCACTACAGCCAAAGCCTCTGTGTGCATGGCTACAGAGGGAAGGCCTGGAGAGCGGACCCCCGCCCGGCAACTCCGAGGCGGGCGGGCCAGGTGGGGGGCCTAGAAGGACCAGGGAGGCATTTAAATGCCTCCCCGTGCCTTCCCCGGCCTATCCAAGGGCTGGCTTGCCCGGGCTCTCCACAGCTGCGGGGCACCCAGGCAAGCCAAGGGAAGGCATGGGGGTGTGGATTAATATGCTAATGAGCTGCACTGTCGAGGTGTGGCCTAATATGCTAATGAGTTTCTGCTGTTGGGTGTGGCCTATTATGCTAATGAGTTCCTGCTGGGCTTTTTCTACAAAAAAAGCCCTGGTTAAGAGAATTCTCTCACTGGGGCACACTTGGCAGTTGGCTCCACCCCCTCACTGGTTAGATGCTGAGCCTCTCTGGCCCTCGTT
Source organism: Gekko japonicus (assembly GCF_001447785.1). NCBI lineage: Eukaryota > Metazoa > Chordata > Lepidosauria > Squamata > Gekkonidae > Gekko > Gekko japonicus. Next base: position 429,476 of record NW_015173164.1, read on the forward strand.
TGCCTCCTGTTCCATCTTCTGTAAGACCTTCTCTTCTTCTCTCTCTTATCCCGACATGGAGCTGTAGCAAGTTAGCCATTTTGGAGGTTCACAATAAGTTATGAGTACCTACAGGAATGTGTCATGTAGGTTCTGCTTTAGTAAGTGAAATTTCTCTCTCTTGTTCCCATTAGAGTCAGATCGTCTTTGTAAGTTGGTTGAACAGCAGTTTCCCCTTAACTGAGAAACGTGGGAAACCAAGGTCACTGTGAAAAAGCTTCTGAGCTCCCATGGCAATTTCTTTTTTTTTTTTACATTTAACCCACTATATGAAGGGCAGGGTTTGAGGAGGGACTTCAGCAGGGTACAAAGCCATAGAGTCCACCCTCCAAAGCAGCCATTTCTTCCAGGAGACCTGGGTTCTGTACTCTGCCCATCAACTGTAATAGCAAGAGATCTCCAGGCCCCACCTGGAGGATGGCAACCCTACTTATGGCTCTGATTCCCACAGAAGCTTGGTCAGTGATATGAGGATTCTGTCTTGGAGTCCTCCAGCTTACCCAAAGATCAGCAGTTCCCAGAGTTCCTCAGTGGAGGAAGCCATACTCTATAGTGTAGACAAGCCACCCGGCTCCCGCCTTCAGTGGTTTGTGTCCTTCCTCCAAACCTACACGTCATAGATTTACAGAAAAAGACATCGGCCAACCATCATGTCTGTCTCCTAGGCTGGCTCCTTCTTACGACATCCCTACAGTAGTAGAAAATACAAAAACTGAGGGTCACAGTGTTTGGAGATATGCAAAAATAAATCACCCTGTGTATAACAGACATATGTTGTGCTTTTTCTTTATCTTTTTAAATTTTTCTATGATGTTATATAAAATGGTGTCAAATATTATCAAACATCGGTCTCACCCAAACGAAACATCAAAGTGCAGGTTTACATTCTGTTCAGATATTCAGACAGCACCTTGTCAGTATCACAATTACTAGTCCCAGGGGACTCCAGTAACTTACCCGTTTTGAATAGAATCTTTTTCAAGGACCGTGATGTATATAAAGGACATAAGGCGCAATAATTTCTCTTTGCAGCTACCTTCTAGAACTTGAGAGATATGCTATCCTAGATTGGTTATTATGTCTGCCACAAAGGGGTAAGTGAGCTCTTTTGATAATTTTTATAATTATAAATAAGTATGAATGAAATTCTATTGATGTATTAATATTTTTGTTTATTTCAGTTCCAATGGGACCCTAGAAAATATGCTGCTCTCTTAAGAGTTTTTGTGATCTCAGCGGTGCTGTCTGAATATCTGAACAGAATGTAAACCTGCACTTTGATGTTTTATTTGGGTGAAACCGATGTTTGATAATATTTGACACCAATTTATATAACAGTATAGAAAAAATTAAAAAGATGAAGAAAAAGCACAAAATTGATCCACTTTGAACATACATCTATTATACACAGTGCTATATATTTTTGCATATATGGTTCCTTCTTAGGTCAAACATGGAATTCACTGCCACAGGAGGTGGTGGCACCTACAAGCATGGACGGCTTGAAGAGGGAATCGGATAAACATATGGAGCAGAGGTCCATCAGTGGCTATTAGCCACAAGGTATACATAGGAACTCTCAGACAGATTTCACACAAGAGTTGCGCCGCGGTCACGCCTCCCTTTGCCCCGCTTCTATTGGTCAATTTCCCACTTGAAGCCGTGTGGTCTCAGTCTGGGGCAAGGGATGCTCTGCATTCTTGGTTCTTGGGGGGGGGGAACGGTGGGAGGGCTTCTAGTGTCCTGGCCCCACTTCTGGACCTCCTGATGGCCCCTGGTATTTCTGACCACTGTGTGACAGAGTGTTGGACTGGATGGGCCACTGGCCTGATCCAACATTGGCTTCTCTTATGTTCTTGTGTTTGAACTAGGCAGTCTAGACCAGCGTTTCCCAACCTGTGGGACTCAGGACCCAGAAGTGGGTCAGGAAGTGGGTTGGAAGCCAGCCCTCTCTGATGGCTGCCCCAGCCTTTTGCATCCCTCTCTTTCCTTCCTCTTTACCAGCTTCTCACATTCTCCTCTTCCCCCCTTCTTCTTTGTTACAAGAATGGGGGAGGGCCTATCTGACAACTAGAAAGATCACAGTAGTGGCTGAAGGGGGGGAAGGCTGGAGAGGAGGTGGGGGCTCTTCAGCAGGCCACAGAAAAACCAGAGGAGGAAAAATCAAGACGGGTAGCCATGTTAGTCTGTATTAGGGTTGCCATCCTCCAGGTGGAGCCTGGAGATCTCCTGGTTTTGTAACTGATCTCCAGCTGACAGAGATCAGTTCCCCTGGAGAAAATGGCTGCTTTAGAGGGTGGACTCTACGACATTGTACCATGCTGAGGCCCAGGGCTCTTTTTGTAGTAGGAGTTCCTTTGCATCTTAGGTGACACACCCCTAATGTACCCAATCCGCCAAGAGCTTACAGAGCTCTTCTTACAGGGGCTACTGTAAGCTCTCGGAGGATTGGCTATATTAGGAGTGTGTCATCTAATATGCAAAGGAGTTACTGCTACAAAAAGGCGCCCTGCTGAGGCCCTTCCCCAAACCCCGCCCTCTCCTGGACCCACCCCCAAAGTCACCAGGTATTTTCCAACCCAGACCTGGCAACCCTACTCTGTATCTGTATCTGGAGAAGTGAGCAGTGACTCGTGATGGCTCCTTCCCTGCCTCAAATCTTGTTAGTCTCCTGGACTCTGGCCCTACAGAGGAGGATGGAGAGGCGTGGGCTTGCATGGGCTCGGTACTGCTCCTTCTGCAGCCCAGCCTCTTGCTTAGCCCCTGCAGTGCCTCACTGTCCTCCATCTGCTGTGGGAATTGTACTGCACAGAGCCCTTTGCCCCTTCATGGCCATCTGCCAGTGGTGGCAGCTACAAGCAGAGGCAGCCTCAAGAGGGGACTGGATAAACATAGGGAGCAGAGGTCAATCAGTGGCTATTAGACCCAAGGTATAGATGGAGCACTCTGTCTGGGGCAGGGATGCTCTGTTTTCTTGATGTTTGGGGGGGCAACAGTGGGAGGGCTTCTGGAGTTCTGGCCCCGCTGGTGGACCTCCTGAGGGCACCTGGGTTTCAGCCACTGTGTGACACAGAGAGTGCGGTCAGACGGCATGCCGGAGCGGTTTAAATTGCTCTGGCTCTAATCGGATCGTATTTTAACCAGGGCAAGCGCGATCACATTACCTTCTCTTGCCACGCAGCACATCGCTCCCGGGCGTCCGCACAGCAGCGCAGCGTCTGCATTTTTTCTTCTTCTTCACAGTTTGGGCATGTGCAGAACAACGTATCTGGAAAAGCATGCCCTGAAGCGAACACTTCCTTTTAAACTTTTATAACGAAACTGGCCTCCACGAGGTCCCGGACTCATCTAAAGGCTACAAGTAGGCACCATTGTTGTTGTTGTTTTACTAATGCCGAGGCGAAGCTTCGCCCAAGTGCACATTGCCTACAATTAAAAAAAAATGGTGGCTGAAAAGCGGAAGCCTCGGGCTTCCGAACGGAAGTTGCTCTACACCGGCGGAGATCGATCAGATGGGGAAAATGCGGCTAGAACCGGAGCACTCAGGATACCACCACTTGGGGACCTAGTGGCAAAGTACACCGGTTTAAGGGGTGTTTGTGATGGTTGGCAATGGCTAGGGACGGAAGGCAGATGTTCGCTGTGTGATCGCGCGTAAGTACTCTGATGCTACCTGGCATCTATACCGGCTTAAATGCCCCGTCTGAACGCACCCAGAGTGTGGGACTGGATGGGCCATTGGCCTCATCCAACATGGCTTCTCTTGGCTTATGTTCATATCAAAAGGGTTGGGAACCACTGATCTAGGCCGCAGGCAGTGAGCAGATGCCCGGCAAGCAGTGTTCCCTCTAAGCTGAGTTAATGTGAGCTAGCTCACACATTTTTTGTCTTAGCTCAGGAAGGAGGGCTCCAGAGCAAACTGATTTATGCAGCAGCCAAATCGCTTGCTCACAATTTTAATGCCAGCGGCTCACAAAGTTGAATTTTTGCTCACAGGACTCCACAGCTTAGAGGGAGCATTGACAGCAAGCTGCTCCAAATGACTCAAGCAACACAGCCGACCCCCCAGCTGTTGACGGAACGCCTTTCCGTTCCTCCTTTCATGCTTAAAAAGTTCCATGAAATCCCATAGTTTGCTTCTCATCTCAGCCACGAATGCCTTCAGCGAACAGCTGCTCTCTCGTGCATTCTCCTCTATCTCCAAAAGGACACTGCAGAGCTGGGAAAAGTACAGAGGAGGGCAAGCAAGATGGAGCACCTTCCCTGTGAGGAAAGGCTGAAGAGTCTGGGACTTCTCAGTTGAGAAAAGAAATGACTAACGGAGGACATGACAGAGATTTCTAAAATGATGCATGGGGTGGAGAGAGTGGACACAGGGAATTTTTTATCCCTCTTCAAAATACTTGAACTTAAGAGTATCCTCTCCAGCATTTCCCCTCCTTCAAAACGGACAAAAGGAAATACTACTTGACACACAGAGTGGTTAAAATGTGGAATTTGCTGCCAGAGGATATAGTGATGACCACAGAATAAACAGCTTTAAAAGGGGATTAGAAAGATTTGTGGAGGATGTCTATCAATGGCTACTAGCCATGGTGGCTGAGGGGAACCTCCACATGCAGAGCCACTAATCCTCTGAATCCCAGAGCCAGGAGGCAGCATCAGGGGAAGTCTTGGTCTCGGCCTCTGCGGGGTTCTTCTTATGTTCTTATCAGGGGAAGGCCTTGGCCTCTGTGACCTGCTGTTTGCCCTCTGAAGAAACTGGTTGGCCACTGTATGAGACAGGATGCTTAACTAGATGGACCACTGGTCTGATCCAGCAGGGCTCTTCTTATGATGTTCTTATCAGGGGAAGGCCTTGGCCTCTGTGACCTGCTGTTTGCCCTCTGAAGAAACTGGTTGGCCACTGTATGAGACAGGATGCTTAACTAGATGGACCACTGGTCTGATCCAGTAGGGCTCTTCTGATGTTCTTAGCAGGGTGTTGTGTGTTCTTAGAGAGTATACATGTGCTTGGGCTCGCTAAGAACTGCACAAGCGCAATTTCAGGTTCCAACACAATAGCGGGCGAGGATCCTAGGACGGACCTATCGGCCACCTCAGATCCAGCGCCCAACCTATGGAGATTAGTCACCTTGTAAATAGCCTATCACGGGTGGTGGTGTGTGTGTGAGGTGTGATGCATTTGGGAAATATAAGCAAGGCTTCGGCCCGGGATGTTTGTCTTGTGTTTTTCCAATAAACGATGAGCTGATCACTTACATGCGTCTGAACCCAGTATATTACACAGGGAAAGGCCTCGGCCTCTGTGCCCTGTTGTTGGCCCTCCAGAAGAATTGGTTGGCCACTGTGTGAGACAGGATGCTGGACTAGGTGGACCACTGGTCTGATCCAGCAGGGCTCTTCATATGTTCTTACATCCCCCCCATCTGCAATATGGGGATAGACATGCAGATCTACCTTACAGGATTGTTGTTAAGCATTCCTAAAATAATATATGTGAAGTGCTCTAAATTGCCAATAAGCATATTATTATTGCTTACGCAGCCCCGCAGGACAGAATGTGCCTACCTACACCCCCACACACACACTTAGCTTACCCTTCAAGCAGACACCTGTAGGTGGCAATCTCCTGCTCCAGTCTGGTCTTGATGTCCATCAGTCGTTTGTAGTCTTCAGCCTGGTTCTGGGCATCGGACCTCAGCTGCATCAGCTCGACCTCCCTGGCAGCGGCAAGGTCACGCAGCTGAGACAGCTCCGTGCCATAGCGGGATTTGGTCTCAGCCAAGGTACTTTCCAGGGCAGCTTTCTGGAAAGAAAGAGGGATGCTTTGTGTAACTTCCAAGGAGAAGACTGGCATCTCCTCACAGAGTCTCTTGAAAGCAGAGAGTGGATGAAGACCCTGAGGACAACTGTGGTGGCCTCACAGGTCTGCAGAGGGATGGTGAAAGGTGTTCTTACATATTCAGTCTAAGGAGGCAAGATGTTCAAGTCATGCACAGTGGCCCTGCTCATTAAGTCCCTGTCCTGCTTTTCTTTCATGCCTTTTCAAGGTTCTAGTCCTCAGCGTTTGTTCAAAATATGCCTTTGCAATATCACAAGGGGACTGCATGCTGTGGATTCTTAAACATACTGAAACATACAGTGCATTGGAACTGAGACAGACCACTGGTCCTTCTAGCTGGGTACCGTTTGCTCTGATTAGCCGTGGCTCACTAACAACCTGGTATCCACTAACAGGAGATGTTGGGGATGGAACCGGAGACCTGCATGCGAAGCAAGTGCTCTGCCTTTCACCTACAGCCCTCCTTAGGCAATAAGATGCATTCGGCTCCTTCTGCCAACCCCTCTTTGTCAGAGCATCTCTCTTCCTCAAAGGCTTCCCTAAGAGGTACGGGGGGGGGGGTTCAACATCATTGCTAAAGATGTCACACTGCTTCGAATACCTTGACCAGTGAAAACTAAATTAAGAGATTTTTTTTAAAATTAAAATGCTGAATTCTGTGTCCATTAAACAATTTTGTGTTTGTGCAGCCCTGGATTCCACAGCCCCTGGCCTTTTGAGTATGGAACCTGATCTTTGCATATGTGGAGATGATTCTTATTCCATACTCCATAGAATCAAACCAGATGAGATACCGGAAGCTCCAGGTCCAGAACGAGGGGTGTGCATTTGGCTATATCTGAGCTGGGGGGGAAATAGCTGAAAAGTACCTTATCAGTATTTTCAGCTGGATATAGATTTCAGTATTTTTTTCTAGCTATCCGAAATAGCTGAGTCCCAAATGTCCCGAAAATATTTGGGGGGTTTCGGGACCGCTGGATAGCTGAAGTTAAAGGGTGTAAAGGGATTGCAGTCTCTTTAAACACCTTCCAGGTGATCTCATGGCTTGGAGAAGGTATTTAAAGGGATTGCAAGCCCTTTAAACATTTTCAGAGTTCACTCATAGCTTGCAAAAGGCATTTAAAGGGACCACATTCCCTTTAAATGCCTTTCCCCCACTTCCATTGAAACCAATGGAGGATGGGGCCCCTTCTTTGGGGGCCCATGGAATTGGACCCCTGGTCTAATCTTTTTGAAATTTGGAAAGTTTTTTGGGGAGAGGCACCCGCAGCCTCTACCTAAAAACAAATGACCTCGCTGAAAGCGAATGGGTATGTCATGGACATATCCGAAATAAGTCTGATGGGCAAAAGGGTGGATAGACTCTCTGTAAGTTTGGCTTTTAAAAGCAACAAATGGAATGATCTCTAAGGCAAGAATTCAAGTGGATAACAGTCCTTGAAAAAGAAAAAGGGACTTTGTTTTGAGATGACCAGTTCCAGTTCCAGCAAGATAATGCCATAGGGAAGGTGTTCAAGAAGAAAGAAAATTACGGCGTGGGAAGAGAAACTGACTGTGTTACACCTACTGAGGGAAATTTAATTATCAATTTGCTTTAAATGAAGGAGGGGGAAACAATTGTAAAATGAGATGCCACTGTTCTCTGAAATTTGTGTTTAAGTTAACTAGCGATTCTCCTGGAATGCTCTTTATATAGTCAGATTTGATGGTTTGTTAACACAATCGATGATGATGATTGACCACTCTCAATGTTAAGAAAAGCAATTTCTATATTGTTAAGCTAATACTTTTATAAGCAGTGTATCACCTCCAACTCTTGGGTTTTTAGTGGGTTTTCTTTTCTTTCTTCTATAGTTGTAGATCCCCGCCCTAATTTCATTGTAGCTTTTAGAAAATGCAAATAAAAAATCCCCTACGGGGGGCCAAAAAATTTATTTTTTTAAATTATCTCGTAGACCCCCAGATACCCCCGGATTGATTCCCCATTATATCCTATGGGGACCATTGACTATAATGGTCCCCATAGGGTATAATGGAGCCGGGGGGGATCTTGATTTTCAAAAAAATCCTGAATCCGAATACCATGCCGGTATTGGGATTCAGGAATATCAGATAATACCAATATGTTGGGGTTCAATATACCCAAGCCCGAAAAATAGCAATTTTTGCACACCTATCCAAAACTCCCTGCATTTTTTTTTAAACTACATTACCAGGCACATGGGGGCCCAATTTGGAATGGGACCCTGGCACAAGAGTGTGTGTGTGTGGGGGGGAGTAAGTCTTCCTCCCACACGTGTCGTTTTCCCACTCTAAAATGGCCTTGTTGTGGCAAACACACTGGTATTCACACCTGTACTCCAAGCACAATGTTCCCTCTAAGCTGTGCACGTGAGCTGCTGCTCACTAACACAGGAAGCCCCACTCAGCAGCAATCTGGAGCCGCACAGGGGTCTGGCACTTCCCACTGCCCATTTTAAGATTACGGCAGTTCTGTTCTGCTCAGGATATGAACAGCTCCGCTCAGCAGGGACAAAAAAAATAGAGGGAACATTGATCCAAGGTGGCCCAGGCAATCCTGTTCTCATCAGATCTCGGAAGATAAGCAGGATCGGCCCTGGTTAGTATTTGGATGGGAGACCACCAGGGAAGTCCAGGGTCGTGACACAGAGGCAGGCGATGGCAAATCACCTCTGAATGCCTCTTGCCTTGAAAACCCTACGGGGTCACCACAAGTTAGCTGTGACTTGACTTTACACACACACACATTCCTGTGTCTCTCCAATATGGTAAATAACTGAAATAGTTGCTCCCTGGGAAACAGAAGCTCCTTAGGAAAGTGGTGGAGGAAGAAAGGGCTACACCCCAATGGTCCCTGTAAGCTGTGGAGTCTTGTGAGCAAAAAATTCTACTTTGTGAGCTACTGGCATTAAGGTTGTGAGCGAGCAATCTGACTGCTGCATAAACTAATTGGCTCTGGAGCCCTTCTTCCTGAGCAAGGACAAAAATGTGTGAGTTGGAGGCTAAAAAACTGTGAGCTAGCTCACACTAACTCAGCTTAGAGGGAACACTGCACCCCACTCCCACCCTCATGCCCTTGTCCAGATCCAAATCATGCCATAGTCCCCATCCCATGCGCTTGGTAACTGAGTTGTTGTCCTTAAATGGGGGGGGGGCTCCAGACCCAGGACTCCCAGCACTATCGGGTCGGGTTTAGACCTTCCGACAGAGACTAGCAAGTTGCTGCCTGCTGCTGACCATGTTGTGGAGGGACTGGAGCTCGATCTCCAAGGCCTGGGCCAGCTGCTTCAGCTCCATGATCTTCATCTGAGCCATCTGGAAGGCTTCAGTGCTGACCGCGACCTCCTGGCTGATGGCATCACACTGAGAGAGAGAGAGAGAGAGAGAGAGAGAGAGAAGCCCTCAGTCCACAGTCACTGCCCAAGTTTTGCACCGTCATTCCACATTTTGAGCCAATCCCACCCCCCACTTCTATCATGGATCCTGCTGACACCTTAACAGGC